>NC_056727.1:508685035-508687707 GCF_019279795.1 Protopterus annectens | reverse complement strand
TGCCATCTGTCTTCGGACTACAGGAAACCGGGCTGTTCGGATGGATAGCCCAAGGCCAGCATGAGAGGACCACCCTGTGGAACGAACTAGTCAATGATGTCGGACTGCATAACCTCAGCTATGAGCAGGTCCGGCATCATTGCAGGTGGGCAGGTGCCACAAGGCAACTGGCAGGATGCATTGTGGAGGTGGGTGCCACTGACACACTGCCTGAGGAGCATGCAGGTAAGGCCCCAGGGCACATCAGTACACCACTCATGTGTATGCATCTGCATCTGTACAGGTACATCATGCAAATATGAGATGTCATATACATAGTCTGTTGCTGTGTAGTAGTAATAAACAGACATGCATAAGTTTTAGTATTGTGGACCCCTACTGTAGATGTAACATAATACTGCACTCACCCTTTACAAATGCCACTGTCAACAACATTCTCACACTCTTATGTAGGTCCCTCCAGGATACCACCACAGCAGCAGCCTGCAGCCGGTGAGTATGGTTTATGTTCATGCATGGCAAGACACTGTGCATGTAATCTTCCTTTTCTTCTCTTCTTTCGGCTTTTCCCAGTTAGGGGTCGCCACAGTGGATCATCTGTCCACACTGTGCATGTAATGGCTATGGGATATTCCATGCACACATCTAACACACCTATCTATACTGCATGCTGTATATGTTCATGTTTTGTTGTTGTGAAATGCACTCCATCACAGTAGGGATCATGCTGGTGTATTGGAAGGGTACAAGAGACACATGCAAGATACCTAACATCCTGTCATTGTGCAATGTGTTTACAGAGATTGGGACTATGGCAGGACACATGGCCTACAGTAGGGACATGTGTGAAACACCACCCTCATGGGTGTAACTGAACACAAACAGGTTATGTAACTGTGGCAGGCGTAACCCGGATCCCACAGCAACAGTGACAGCAGTGTGTGCACTCCAAGGTACGTGTACATGAGTAGGCCTTGAAACCATGCAGAGTTCTGGGAAATGTGTAGGGTACCCCCAACAGACATGTTAAGGTCTGGTGGTTGTCAGTTTAATAGCCCTGTAACTGGTCATACATGCACTGCTGATGTTGTGATCTGTAAAGCAGACATCAGGCATTCACAAAATATATCCGTTCACATATCATCCCAGGTATGAGGTGCTGTAACACACAGGGGCTGTGAGCATTGGAGCTGACATAACAGACACAGTGCTACATAAACAGCAATGGTTTGTACACCTGTGTGGTATGGTGCACAGTACAAAGCAAGGTGCAAAACAGGTCAACATTAACGCTTCGTACATGGGTGCAGTGTTGACAAGTGGAAGGGCCATCACATACCAACACAGCCCATGCATCACTCGCATGTATACTGCCTCTGTGATGAGGTCACTTTGGTTGCACTGCATGCTGTTGAGCACCAGATGTAATGCATGCTGACAGAAGGGTAATGGGAGGATTTTGTGTACAAAAGGTGTACAACCCCACATGTAGGTGTGTGTGTGGGACGGGTGTTGAATGTGTGTGTAAGTGCAATCTGGTGGAGTGTGGTCAATGCATGACTGATGTGTGTGTGCATGTGTGTCTGTTTGTGTGGGTGTCCATGTATGCACACGCAATAGTGGGATTGATCACATGGCAGTACGTCTCCTTGGGATTGTGCTGTGGATGTAGTGACACATGAGACACCAGGACAGCCTGTCTAATATTTGAACACAGGGCAGCTGATAGCATAACAAGGTCTGTAGACTAGAACATGCATTGGAAAGGAAAGTACATGCCAGGTATACACATCATAATACCAGCAGCCAATGGATAACTGGCTACCCATGTATGCAGCACTACTAATGCAATGGGGAATTACCAGACCACATCAGTGAGTATATCCAAGTATTACTGTTGTCCTCATAATGGGTTAATTGTGCAGCAGATGGGGCATGCCTTCGTGACTTCCTGAAGACTCTGGAGAGTATAAATATCTCTCCAAACACCATCATATTGGGTGACTTCAACTACCCAAACATAGACTGGGAACATTACTCAAGCCCCAATATCCTAGCCCAAAGGTTCCTGGAGTTCATAAACTCAAATGCTATGGAACAACTTGTCACCATTCCCACAAGAGGTGAAAATATACTAGACCTGATCATCACAAACATGGGGACAAAATGCTCCACACCAGAAGTATATCCCTCATTAGTGAGATCAGACCATAAACTAATCTCACTGGAGATCCACATCCCTCCCCCACCCCCAACAAAAAAGACCACAGTGAAGAACTTCTCAAAAGCCAACTTCACACTTCTTAAGACTGGTGTGGTATCCTTCAAGGCCCCTGAGCCATTGGAAACCACAACCCACGCTGCTGAATCCCTTACAAATGCTTTCTAGGAGCACCTCCAGGATTGCATGGATCAAGCAATCCCAAATAAAATCAAGACCCTTTCCACCAAAGGCAAGCGATCTGATGGACCCCAGACATAAAGAAACTTTACAGCAGGAGGGGAAAGCTACTACAAGATAGAGCAAAATCTCTAAAAGGGAAGACATCTCTGATCAATACTAGTAAAAACCACGATCACTCATAAAATCATCCAAGGCCAACTTTGAGAGAAAAATGCCAAGGACTCAAAGACAATCATAAGGCCTTCTTTAGCTATGTTAGAAATCTGGG
>NC_056727.1:508260035-508300035 GCF_019279795.1 Protopterus annectens | reverse complement strand
TGTCTACACTCACTGATGCTATAGTTGCTACAACCTCCTGTTCGATGCTGCCACACTCTGGCTATCCAATATATGTGGCCTCAGGGGACTGGGTATGTTTGGGCATATGACTGTGTGCGAGGACAATGGAGGAGGAAGTAGGAAGTCAACCCATAGGACAGATTCAGCCCCCAACAACCCCACCTGTGTTTCACTATGGCCACCATCATCATCAGAGTCTGATGAGACAATGACATCAGGTTGTGAGGGAGACAGATTCCAACCCCCATGTTTACGTGTGAGGAAGAAGACCAAATGAGTACATTACTACCTGCACTATTATGTATGGTAATCTACACACACACACATACAGGTGAGGAGCCACAACTGCATTACACATACCGCATCTTATTTCTGATCTCATGTACAACACACAAACAGACTACAACATACACAGACAAGACAGGCCCTTTATAACATGCACTGCAGCTACATCCGGTTAATGTTGCCAGTACTACACACGTGTTAGATAAGCAATATGTCAGTGTATCTGATAGACCTACACCTAAAACACAGTGCACCTGTCTTGAGCATACTATTTCAGTTATACTATCACTGCCTCAAGTATGTATCATCTCCATGTTGTGTGTGAACAGGCATCTGTGAGTTATTGCCACCTGTATAGCAGGCTGCATAGTCCTCCTCAAAAATAAGTACAAATGTGTTACTGCATCTGCAAATACACAACTGTGATTACCCATTCAATGCACTTCAGTTAACCCCTCCAAAAATCAAACATACAAGTATTGTACTCTGGCTAGGCATAACAGTTGTGCCTAGGGCAAAATAGCAGCCCTTAACATTCTTAGGGTATATATGATCCATAAAACTACAGTATCACACTTACCAGGTACATGACCTTGGACAACAGCCACACCTGATGAACCTATGCAAATGTGAGGGAGAGGTATTGTCAGCAATAACAAATGTGGCATTGTCACAGGGCACTATGTGCATATATCAGCATGTACAGTGGCTAATGTGATGCTACCTACATTGCTGACATTCTGAGAATGCATGCACAACTGTACATTAAAACCAACCCCTCCAATGCAGATAGACCTGATACCTGTGTACTGGTATGCAGAGGCTGCCACAATGACTGATACAATATTACAGTGATGAACACAGGAAGCTTACCTGGATGCTCCGCTGATGTGGATGCTGTAGCACCCACCTCCAGGATGCATGGGGTGATGGATGGTTGGGAGCTGGTGGCTGATCCCAGGTTCACCAGGAATCCCTCTGTAGCTGAGAGTGGTTGGTCTGCTGCAGGCCCTCCACTGGTAGCAGCACAGTCCCTGGCCACAGCGGCAGCCCTTTGCCATGCAGCATTGATCATATCTGTTGCCCAGTTTTGGACTTGCTCATAGGTTCTGTCCTGTAGCCCTATTTGGTTGACTGCTGTGACAAGGTCAGCCCACAGTGCTGCACGTTATTCACGATGCTGGCAACTCCTGGACAGCAGTATGTTATGATGCAATCCGAGGCCATCCAGGATAACATTATTTTCAGCATCTGAAAATGATGGGTGCCTCCTTCGATACATCCTTCCTGAAGACAACAAGAGGAGGACACATCACAGGGCCAGCTTTGTGGACATTCACTATGTACAGACCCTACACAACTTAAATGGCCTGCACTATCCACTGCTACCTCCCATGTCATACCCCGCAGTCCATCAACACACTATGTATGTGGCTATCACCAACATAGTAGCAATATCAGTTATGTCCCTGTGTGCCATGACAGAGTGTGCTATATGTCTCCACACCCATCAATGATGTCTATTGTGGTGTGTCCCCTATGGGCAAAGTCCCACTACTGTGTCATACAGCCACTGTCAGACAAATAGATGTGTGTTATTACAAGTATATGGGGACAGTCCAGCAACACCAGTGTGCCACAATGACAGACATCAATGCAAACCTGCTGTAGTATATCTTCCCTATAGGCATCATACCTGTCCAGTACACAGATGACTGCATAATGTGTACATGTGCATGATATATGTGGTTCTTTTGGCACATACATGTGGATGTCTGACAAATGGTTGGACAATAATTGACAGTTGTCAGAATATAAAGAATATGCCTGTCACATGCCAGACCCCTCAGAATACATTTATGCTACAGTGATATCTGTTAGTCTGTTCATACTCTCACTTTGTATGACTAATAAGTACACTCTGTCACTGAGTTTAGGCCTGTGTCCCCCCACTAATAATTGATACGACCTGAAGGGCTCCTGTAGGGGGTTGCCAAGTATGTTAGCCATACTTCTCAGGTGATGGGATATGAATGTTGACAAAACAATGACCTAGCCAGAGTACATCAGGGACAGTCAGGGACACCTATACAATGCCTGTAATATTCCTGTGTAAAATTCAGAGATTGAAAGGAGCTGAATGATGGTACATCATGTGATATTACAGCTGTGTCCACTCTTACTTACTGTCCTTATGTCTAACTTATAATCCACTAGCTTCTGTGCAGGAGCCGACCATGAATTCAATCACAGCAGACACAGTTGAGAGGCATGCTTGTAGCTGTTGGACAGCAGAGTATCACCAACATGTCATTCCCATAGATGTACTACAGGCCCACTGTTGTAATCCCTATTCCCCATACCTCCATCCTCCCATTATATGGGGACTTGTATTGCATACCTAGTAGAGTGATGTAACCCTTTTGTGAAAAATAGCTTGCTAAATCATAGTCTGTCTTGGTAAAGAAACTTACAGACCTGTTTCCCAAATGCAGTTGATTGTCTTTTGCAGGTAATGCTCATTGGCAGGTTATTGCCTGTGCACCAATTCATGGCTCATACTTGCTAACCGCATCCAAAACAGCTGGGTTGCACTTTCATTGGCCAATGACATGGCACCACAGTGCAATATTTAAGGCCTTCATGTAGGCCTTGGCCCCTTTCTTACTCTTTGAGATGGACATTAGTGAGGTGTGGAGACTACAGCATCGCAGAATGTAGGTACAAATGCCATCCACTGTTGAGATTTATGAGGTATGTCCACAGTTTTGCATGCTATGTTTGGTCATTGTGAAATGACATTCTGATTATCTGGCAGTTCCGTGTTAAAGTGTGGGTTGAGGTCAGTAAGGGGGAAGAGACATGTGAGTGTCAGACATCATACCCATCAGAATATGCATCCTGCTGCAGTAGCTGCTATTCTATCAGCTCACTATGTTTGTGGGGGCAAACTGTGAAACATGTCCCTGTCACTGAACCTTTGCACCCCCCCCCTTTATGTATGGGTTTTGTCTGGATCCCTTGTTCTAGGGGGTTGTGAGGTATGGTAGGTCTCTAGCAGCTAGCTTAACATACAGCTGCATATGGCCGCTGCTGCAGCATAGGACACATAGAGCAGAGTGTGAACACTTTAGAGGACATGAAACTGTATGGGCAACTGAGGCAGCAGTGTCAGCTCTGTCATTACAGCAGAGCCAAGGTAAGGGTACTCTTTATAGTCCACTTGAGCATGTGCTTAAGGTACATCTGTTATGTAACAGTGCCAGTCACAGAGTAGTAGGTGACATATAGTTAGGCTATACAAATATGTGCAGTGTTTCCCTACGTACAGGCCTTTGACTTGCAAACATCGGTAGCAGTTAATTCAGTAGCAGCAACCTGTGTGGGTTAAAATTGTATGACTCAGTCATTATTTGCTGTATTCCCAAGAATGTAATTGATGTGCAACACACAGGATTTTGAACCCAGGACTGTGGGTGGCAGAATGCACTGTATGCAAGGCATTTAAAAGACTGAGCTACTGCTATAGCAGTTGCATTTGCAAGATATATGTGCATGCATACAATTTGTGACACATTTTCTGCATCCATCAGTATGTGCATGGTTTTCAAAGGCAGTTGTTGAACAGCAGAGTCCCATTTGTAGACATATGTACTTTGCCATTGGTGCCTTAGCAGGTGTGTATAAAGATCTTGCTGAGGAAAGGGATGGTTACCTGCTATCATACCACTCAACCTGTTAGAGCAAGAACTGTGGACAAAGTCATTCATACAAGTGGGACACAGGCCCAAAACTAGGAACAATCTTGACATATTGCTCTTACAAACATAGAATGTTGATAGAATAACAGCATTTACAGTAACGTGTTTTTGAAGGGTATGATGCGTGACACTCAAATGTCTGTCATGATTTTCGAACCTCAATCTTTAATGATTTACCACTACTTTACCAGGCACATATATTTTTGTAAAAAACAGGCCAAAACTAGGGGGTAAAACTGTGGACATTCTGCAACAATCTGTACAGTTGACAGCTATACCTGCTACCCCAGGTCTCACGTAAATCCATTATTATTTATTTGACTGTGTACTGGTGTAGTGCCTGCATGTCAGTCACAAGTACACTGCCATTTTTCCCATTATATGTATTGCAGTGTGTCAGTGGCAATCAGTATATGTTGCTATAAACACCTATGTTTCTTCAGAGTTGAGTGGCCTAGTGGGCTAATGCACTATGCTGTAGTTGAGAGGGGCCTGGGTTTGAGACATGGCAAGGGTGATTATTTTGCAGACATGCCTAACACTGAGAAACACATAAGTTGATTAAGGATCTTTTAAGCAGTTTTAAGCGGGTTTGCACATTTTTGTGCAAACCAGCACTAAAAATAATAAAAGAAAAGAAAAAGGGGGTGATAGGAAAGGGATGAAATAGGGGCAAGGAGGGGGGAAACATACTGAAAGGCAGGTAGGGATGTGCAGGATGGGTGTAGGAAAGGACCATAGCTTTCCATTTCTTGTACAGCAACAGCTATGAATGTTTATAGATTTTGTACATGAATTTTGACCCTCAAACCCCAAAGAGAGAGAGAGGAATGAGGACAACAGAAATGTATTGGCAAGCCAATTGGAACTAATTAGTTGTGTCCAGTGGGCACAGGTGGGAAATGGAGAGCTATGTATGCGGCGATATTTTTTTTGTGGGGAAGGTGTCTTTTTTTCTTTTTTTTTTTTAAGAAGAGACTGGAATGTTGGGGAAAGGATGCATGTATGTGTGGGGAGGTAAACTGGCTAGGAGAGGTTGTATTTGTATACAAACAGGACAGACAAGGCAGCATACAGTGGTAGTGTGTGACATATGAGGGGGTAAACACCTTGGATGGGGAGGGTGTTGTGGAATCAGAGGTGCATGTGCCTCTAGATGGCAGCAGTGTGACTAAGCTCCCCACCTATGGGCAGTCAACACTGCTTCTTCACTGCCCCAAAGGTAGCTGTGCTGGAGGCTGGTTGCCGGGGCCAGCTGTCTAGTCTGCCTCAGCCCAGTGCAGGCATTCATCATAACTTCTATGCACAATCCTGTGGACCATGGCTGGTAGTTTATCCTGGGTCACTACTGCCCCTTTGCCACCACTCCCAGAGGGGGACGGGCCCCATCCCCTGTGGCAGTTCCACCTGAGGGTGGTGCAGGGCCAGCAGAGGGCACCACCAGCCTGGGTCCCAGACATGCTGGTACCTGGTGCCATGGCTGGCTGAGGTGGAGTAGGTGGAATTCCAGGAACCGGCCTACCCCTGTCATGCTGTAGTGAGAATTGCACAGCAATGTGTATAGATTAGTTATGAACAAAACATTTTGTTAGTAATAACAGCATGCCAGAACATTGGCAATAACGCAGTCAATTTTCAATGCATATTATGGGGAACGCAACAATACATAACATAACAGGCAGTATATGAACAGCATGCCAATAACAGTTACGGCATAAAAGCCAACAACATAGGTAATTCAACAAGATATGTTAATACGCAACCATAATAAAATGCATGCCCAAAATAATGCTTATTGCAGAACATATGTTAATAGTAAACCATAACCAATGAATAACAATAATAGACATATATATGAAGATAAGGGGTGGGGGAGAGGGAAATACATTCCATTAATAGCATTGTGAGCTAAATAGTTGACAACAGTAGTAATATGTACTCTACAGGTCTGTCCTTTCTTTATGTGTATAGGTGCCCTATAGCTGCTGTAGCATGTACATGCATCTCAAGATATGTGCATGGGACAGTATGGGCCAGGCAGTAACACCTGCAGGTACACAACTACACAGAACACTTGCATATGAGGCAGACCTATATAACTACCAAGGTGTTCTGTGGGCTGATGTTCTGTTACTTTGCTTTTGACATCTATTATGTCAGTGATACGTTGGTGACAGTGGGATTGCACAACAGTAATTACATTCCATGACAGTGTGACACTTGAGAGAAATGTATGTGTATGGTACAGAGAGTAAACAACTATCATGCCTTGCTTGGCAGGCATGGGGATAGATACCAATAGCAGTGACTGCACAGGCATGTAGATCAGATGTCCTAATTAACTACAGCAACATTTGACAGTTACTCCAGGCATACAGCCAAAACAACATTACACATTTTACTTCTTTATTTTATTTTATTGACAGTTATACTTATTTCATTTAGTTTCTGCAATATTATCACGTGCCTGGAAATGAGTTTAACAGTCTGTGATACCTGTACACACTATTATATCCCCATAATATGGGCTACCTCCTCCATTTAACTGTAGTTCCTTTGGAGAAAAAACTCTGTTATCATAACAGAACTGATTCAGTACTATTTATTACTATATGCTACTGGATTCAAACCCTGGTCTGTGTGTGCCAAAATGTTTTTCATACAGAGCATTTAACAAACTGAGCTACTGAGTCACTGCTGATTAATGATTGACTGATATTTGCATAGAGCTCACTTGGAAACAAGACAAGACCTGGTAATAGAAAAAACTGCCTTGAGAGTTGGACACACATGCATGCAATTTCTGCATGACAGAGATACTAGATTAACTATACATTATTACACTGAATGCAGGTGCACACATTATATTGTTTGTGGGTGGAAATATATGTAAAGTGTACACACCATATCAGATTATTGGGTTGGCTATCTCACCTGCATACATTTGTAGACAGTATGCAGTCCACACCTATTACACTGCTATACTAGCCTGCAGCACCATACTTCACAGCCTAAATGCATATAGCTGAAATGCAATGGTTAACACAAGACAATCCTGATATACACACTATATCATGGGTGTTCTTGCTATAGCTTTATGTGTTATTGCAGAACAGGTATTACACTTAATTTGCTGTAACACAGCTGTGACTCTACAGTTATTGCATAACACTCTGTGCGAGATATACCTTAAGACAGGGACTGGTCCTGTTTTGTGTTGTTATTCAAGAACAGTTGTCATATTGGATTTAATGCAGAAAAGCCCTAGTTACACATATATTGCAAAAAAACAGCTTTATTACTGGTACCTTTTTTAACATTTTTTATTGCACAGCACTAGTTCTACTGCAGGTGTTGCACTACAGCTGTAATTCCACAGTTATTGCAATTGACACTTTATTTAATTTGCATGTTCAAGGTTAATGCTCTAGTCTTCCTTGCTTATTGCAGTACATTTGTCAGTGGTCACTTATTGCAATCCAGTTGTATGACCACATTCATTGCAATACAATCAAAACTGTATATACCTACTGGCAGTTAATGCGTTACTCTTTCCTGATTATATGACTATAGATTGCAAGATAGATTGTAAGTTACATCCCTACTCACCACACTCATGGTGCAGCCTGGCCAGGTACCCCCCCATATGCCTCCATGTTGCAAGCTCACTCCGCTGCAGCTGTAGGGAGAGTAGCACACTGTTATGCATACCTTGTCTATCCAACATTCAGATTAGGTATTGGTAAAACAATGCTAACAATACTTACAAACTTGTGGGGTATTCCCAGCCCAAAATTCCTGGACCGAGGTGTCCAGAAGATTCCCCTTCCGATGCTTCAGGCCATTATAGTGATGACGTATCTGCTCACCTGTGCAGGGGTTATCTGTAGCACTGGTGAGATTGCATGCCAGCAAGTCTCAGGCCTCTGCCTTGCACTGTGAGTCCTGGAACTGCCCCTGCAGCAGACAGTCATCATGGTCTTTCACTAGGTGCCCAAACATGACCCTGGACTCCAGAATGCTTCACCGCTGAGCCTGGAAAAGTGCACCCTCTCCAACACCTGTCATAGTTCCTGCACAGTTCAAACTCAAACTGTTTATGCTGTATTCCCACCTGTTGAGCTTAGTATAGCCTGTTTTCCTGTTCTTTAATGCCATTAGGCAATTTTTAAAAAATGCAGCGTGCTGCTTGGCATGGTGCAAACCAGCTGAGTTCAGCTTAGCAGTGCTGAAACTGGCAATGCTTAGCAGTGCGCAAACCAGCTAAGCCGAGCCAAGCAGTGCTAAAATGAATCTTGTTTAAGTAGTGCTTGGCATGGCAGGGCTTAGTGGAGCTTAGCTGAGCACAGCACATCAAGATTTAAAAATAACTGGCATAATTTGTATTTGCAAATTAAATGCTTAATAAGCTTTCTGTGTATTCAAACGCTGCACCTACTGCACATAAGGCTGTCATTCTACCATTTGGCTATGTGGCTGTGTGGAATGCTGCTATACTTTTAGATATACCTTTCAGCTACATTTAAGCACAGCTGAGCATCGAGCTGCACCATGCAAACCCACTCAGCTCTGCTTAAAGTTGACCTTTGCATTAATAATTAAATGCATCCGTTTTCTTTTTTTAGACATCTGCCACATGTCAATAGCTGTACACCATGCCGCAATGTGCAAATGTCAAAAAATTTAAAAAAAAATAATAAAGTTTACTACATTGATATAATGCACTTTGACAGTGCAGAGATTGTGTTACTCATCTGTTGACACAGTTAGTAATGCACTCCCTACACTGATTCACTGACCATGTTCCACTGCTCTCCCTCAGTAACGCGACATCATTAATATGCATGGCGTGCTACCGAGGAGGAACCATGTACACAGCCATGGTACCTTCCGTGTAGGCTCTACATTATGCCTACATGGATTTTATTAAATATGGGTGCCTGTGTCACCTGCTGGATAGCCAACTGGGAAACAGATTGGATGTAGATAAAACAGGGGAAGTTACCTCCACAAAGAGACTAGTCACCAGTGGAGTCCTCCAGGTTTCTGGGATCTCTCTTGTTTGGCATCTACTTTTCTGAAGTAAACGCCAATACCAAAGGGCTATGGCTTTCTAAGGTTACAGATAACTGCAAGTTAGGAGCAGCCATTGAATCCTCAAATGACTTAGCCATCCTGCAGGAAGGTTTGTTTCAAATAAGTAACTGGTGTCAAAATCATGGTCTGAGACTAAATGCTAAAAAATGCATTATTGTATCTTATGGGAAGTCATCCACCCAAGGGGAACAACCTAATTGACAATACACCCCTAATATATGACACAGTTGTTCAGAATTGGGAAACTTATGTGGACAGTGACCTAACTTTTGACCAACATGTGTCTGTTCTTGTAAGAATAGCCTTCTATATTGCACAGCTTATAAACAAAAGGATTACATCTAGATCTAGGGGTGTCATTGTTCCCATTTACTTAGCCTTCATTAGGCCATTCATTGAATATAATGTCACCTTTGACATGGAATGCCCACAGAGCTACCCTTCTAAAAGGATGAAAGGCCTAAGTAACATGTCCTACATGGACTGACTCAAAATCCTCTCACTATACTCAGTATCCAACAGACTACTAATTGGTGACCTGTATCTGCCATTCAATACATGCTCTGATTTATTACTGGTGAATTTACAGCACATCAGCAAGTCAAATTAATACATAATTATTGACCATGGGTTGGGTAAGGCCAATCTATAACCAAATGGGATATGTTATTTTGAGCATAAAAAGGGAAACTGTGTAGGCTTAAAATGGCCCACAAATGCAGCTATCCTGGTACTTACCAATGAACCTATGAACCTATTATGCAAAAGAGTGGAACTGGAATGTCTTTCACTGCTCATGAGTATTAAGTAACCATTTGTTACTGTGAGTGAGCTGCTGTTGAAAGAGTCCTAACCATGAAGAAAATTGCAGTTTTTACAAAAAAGATAAAAAAATGACAACCAATGTATATTTCAGTGTTAAACTAACCCTCAGAAGGTCAGTAGTTTTTAGACATTACTCTGAAATGAAATCATGTACCAGGTTTACTGGCCTTGATAGACCACAAAAGTTGCAAAGAGAAACCAAACAACTTGTCACTGAGATATGAACATTATATATATATATATATATATATATATATATATATATATATATATATATATATATATATATATATATATATATTTAGATATATCAACTGTCTGTTATTTTGCCTCATATTTTTGTTGTTTTCATATTAAGATTTTTCATGTTCTGGTAAATCAGCAAGTCTATGCTCAAATATTTATTCACATTGCTGTCAGTACACCACATATGCTACTGACTTCTGGGTGGGTGGCTCAGAATAATCCAGAAACATCAGCGTTGACATACTGACATTTTCAAAAATTGTTTTGCTTTTTTTGTCAGACATACTCATGGACAGTCACAGCACAGTGCAGCTGTCCATGTTAGACTGTGGGAATGTATAACAGCAACAGTCAAAAAGGGAGTTTCCCCCTTGCCACTCCCATGACATGGCTTGGACATCATAACTTTTTATTACAGCTTCCTTGTAACCAAAGTACACCCTATCTTTATATCTTTATCAGCATAAATACATGCATCTAACAATGGCAGGTCATGTAATGCAAGAAATTCCCTGAAGACTAGCCAAAGACCTCTTCTAAATAATTCCAGCTTATCCTGGAACCTAGAGGATGTCTTCCCCAGCTGACAGGCACCCTGTTGACATGATCTCTGTGCACTCTAAAAATACAACCTTGCTAGAGCTCACCTTGCACTTTCACTCACCTTATTACCATTTTGTTCCCCCATGCCCATGATATGAATGCTAAAGTTGCCCAGAGGTTACCCTTTTTGTCCTGTCTCCCCTTAACATGGATCCCCCCATACAGATGTTAAGTTGAGAGATATGACAAGAGAGGGGGTTATTCCCAACTCACCCAGGTCCTCCTATGCCCTTCCCTTATCCTTCTATATATATGTTAGGTGTGCTGGGTGTTATCCAGATGCTGTCCTGCCATTTGAGGTTGAACTTCCTCTGGGCAGGCCCTTTTGCTGCTCTTCTGTATCTTGGGGGCACTAGAGACAACTGCCCTCCATGCAGAAGTGAAAGGCATTATTTTGTTCCCTCACCATCTTGGTACACAATGACCATACCATGGCTTGGAAGTTGTAACCCATACAGCTTCATTGTAACCAAAGTACACACTAAATTTAAATCCCCATCAGCACAAATACATACTTCTAGAAATGGCAAATATTTCATACCATGCAACAAATTCTCTGAAGACTAACCAGAGACCTCTTCTAGCTTATGTTAGCCCAGTCTGGAACCAAGGGGCCATCTGCCTCTGATGACAGGCACTCAAATGATGTGATTCCCTGTGCACCCTGGAAATACAACCTTGCTAGAGCTCTCCTTGCTAGTTTTCTCACCTTGGCACCATTTTATTCTCCCCATGATGGCAATGATTATCCTACCAAATCACCAGAGGTTCACCTTTTTTGTCCTGTGACCCCCCCCCCCAACCTAGTCTCCCTACACAGAGGTTGGAGTGGGAAGGATGCAGAGAGTGTTGGTATGATCTCCCTGCTCCCCTGGATCACCAAGCAGCCAGCTCTGCTTGGCTGTCTGTCCCATCTTTTATTCCCTTTCAGACATACCCTTCTCCAGCTTGCTTGCATAATTTCTTGCATAACTCTTTCTAGGAGAGAAATGTGCTAATTGACTAATTCCACAGCTTAGAGAGGTGTACTCAGTCCAACTTGTACTACACTGGGTCCCTGTCCTTGTGCCTAAGTTTCTGCAGGCCTAGACCTGGTACAGTTCTAGCTACCCTTGTGTTACTGTACCTCCTAGTTCTTTTGATGGCTCCTAGGTAAACCACCTGGTGCCATACCAGTCTTCCAAGTATCTAAGACCACACCATCCCCCTACAGCAAATGTCTTTTTCTCTCAGCAAACCTCTGATAATCATGGCAGTCACTCTTCTTTTATTAATCAATCCTACATCATTATCCCCCCCCCCCAATGTATTACAATTATGTTGGACTAGCCATATCTGTAACACTGTAGGCAATAGATGATCCCAAATCATCCCTTGCCATCCCTGTCACTGGACTCTCCATGACCTGGGACTGAGGCACAGCTGTGGATGGACATATGTCCTCTTGTCAGCCCAACAAATGTTGGAGTTCCCAATCAGGATTATTTGCTGTATGCCTACATGAATGACACAAAAGACATGTTAACAGACTGTGGCATGTGAATTGCCTACTCACTTACATTGCTTTATCTCTGGCTTATTTACTACACAAACAAATTTACCAATGTCTGTATCTTCCCTGGGTTTTTTTCTATTTATTTGTTAGTTAATTCATTTATTTATATTTTTATAATTATCATTGTTTATATACATCATCCTTTTATGAATGTATGTTTTTCTTGTTTTACAATGTTTATTCATTTATGTATATAGGTATGTATGTATTCCCCCTTTTTCTTTTATTGGATGGAGGCCCTAATTTCCCCCAAACCTGCAGCTCAGCTGATCTGAAACTAATTTTAAGAATATCCCACTGAGTTAATTTCTTGGCTAGACAAGGCTTTCCCTAACATGGCTTGCACTTGATACCTCATCACAGGATGTCTGTTCCTTTCCATAAACACCATATCATTGTGTTTCTGGACAGTTTAATCAATGAGGTTGGGCACATTGATTGTTGCTAACTACGTTAATAGTTACTTGCTAGCCCTTTCCTTTTCGATCCATTTTGATGACCTTAACCAGGTACACATGCTTGATTGATTGACTGTTGTGTTCCCTCATCTATGCTCCCTTTATCCTGTCTGTCTGGAGTGACATGCAATTAATTCCCCCAACCCTGAATGCCCCGTGATACCAGCTCATTTTCTGTGGCTCTGCCCAGGATCTGTTTATATCCATTTATTACCCTTTCAGTCCTCCAATCTTCATCACAAACTGCCTAATAGAGGTAAAGTATTTAACTAAGTCGAAGACATCTCTTTCACAAGTGAATCAGTCTATGAGCATCACACACTTTTACAGGGGTCTATATTATTACTACGTTGAAAGACCTTAATGTCAAACTCCTCTCCATCGACACAATACTCTCAAAATTCACTTCTGCAAATCACACAATTTTTCCCAGGGTAAGGAAGTAGTTGGCCAACTCCACAACTTTGCCCTTTTCCCCACTGTAGTGCAAACTCATAGTTGGCATATATAGTTAGGGGTGTGTGGGGGACAAATCTCCCCACTTGGGTAGGTTTGATTTAGTACGATGTGTGTTCCATTGTGGTATGGAGCAATTTTTACATTGCCCTGGGAAAAATTCCATGATTTGCAGAAGTGAATTTTGATGGTTTTGTTTCAATGGAGAGGTGTTCAGCATAAAGTCTCTCGATGCAGTAATATAGACCACTTTTACAGTACTCCATAAAAATATAAGGAACGTGATCATATGCTGAGTCTGTTAAAAAACACCATCTAAACCTTCAATATCCAACAAAACTAGAACTCAGCAGAAGTTAAACCCTATGGCACATACAGCCATAGCTTTACCTGAGAGTTACCAGTAAAAAACTCCCCCCAATCCAATTCACTTAAACCTATTGCTAATAAAATTTACTGGTGCCTGGCAACTCCATAGTCAGACACACATACTCTACTCTCACAAGTCTCCATGAAAATAGGATTAACAGTGAACTGTTTTTAGGAGCCAAGATTTCAAGGCCCTCAAGACTCTTAAGTTAAATAACTGACTGCAACATAGAGGTGGTCTGTGTAGGTGTAAATAACCTGGCAGATAAATTCTGAGAGATATACAGAGAGGCATGTCTGAGCTCTCTGTGCATGTCACAAATGCCAGAAAGAGTCAGGTATGGAGCTGAGTTCTATGTTTTCCAAGAATGATTCCTCAATATGAAGAAAACTTTACTGACTTTAGTAATTATATTAATAAATGGTATCACTCGAGGTGTGTCCAATATGTGTCAGCTTGAGATGAGTTGCTGCACAGTCCTACTTGCTTTGCCAAGAGCAGTTTATGTCTCTCATTCCAGGGCTAAAACCTTTGCTGCCCCAATAGTGCCTTTTTAGAAAGAATTAAGCTAATGGATCTTCCAGTCTAAAAATACAAAACAAAACAAAGCACCAGGTAACATGAAGGTAGTGCTGCTCAGTGCTAGGAGTCAAAATAACAAATTGCCTTACCCTGAGGCCTTCCTGCATTTGGAAAACATAAATCTGGTTTGAAAGTGCAGAAAGCAGTTCATTCCATATGAGAGATTTGTGCCTACCACACCTTTAGACTTGATGGGAACTGTGGTGAAGTATATATATTTTTGTTAAAGACCACATTACTTCAAGGCAGATTCCTACAGGACCACAAAATGAACTTACTGAGATACAACTCACTCTAAACAAAACTACCACCATGTCATAGCATGTTACAGAACTGCCGTTGATTACCCCACCCCAAAACAAACATATTTGATTCCTAAATATACTGGATGAACATCTCATACAAAGAAACTCCACCATTCTGGGAGACTTTAACTACCCATTGATAAACTGGGAGACCTATAGCTGAAATATAGGCTATACCTACATATTCCTCAATTTCATAAACCATGAACTTCCTGGATCAAACTGTCAAAGAATCCACTAGAGGACAAAATGTTCTTGATATAGTTCTTACAAATATAGCATCTATAGTCACTATGCCACTGGTATACCCTTATAGCATCTATAGTAACTATGCCACTGGTATACCCTTCCCCAGTTGAGCCTGACCACAAACTGGTATCCTTCTCCTTCAAAATCCCCAAATCAACAGATGTAAATATCACAACATGCAAGGACTTCAGAAGTACTAACCTCCAATAATTCTATGATGAAGTGTCAAAGTTCAAGAGTAACTGTAACACAAACAAATGCTACACTCACCTTGAAAACTGTATTAATTTGATAGCCCGCACTAGAACTAAACAAGCCTAATGGTCCTCCTGCATAAGTATACAATAGAAAAAAAGGATGAAGTTTCTTAGCATATATCCCGAAACTAAAGACTCACAAATCAAGGTCAACATCAGAAAAGCTATCTAAGGTACTGACAAATACTGTCAGGAAAGTAAAGGCATCCCAGGAACCTAGGCTGGCAACAGAAGCTAAGGATAACTAGAAATCATTTTCTTACATCAGCAAGTTTAGGAATAACACCTAGTATTGTTTGAAACATATTCATAATAGCATCTAAGATCTACTTGGATCCAATGGATATTGCAAATGCATTAGCAGACAAATTCAGTTTAAATTTCATCCCGAGACACCTATGCTTCAAACTGACCCATAAGTAGTTAAATGGATAGTGAAATGGCTGAGGAACAGAACCCATACAGTGAGGGTGGAAGGTGCATCTTCAGAGAGCATGAAGGTAACAGGTAGAGTCCCTCAGGGATCCATGCTGAGACCTCTTGCTATTGGATATACATACTTATCTGATCTCCATATAAAAATGGGGATATCTGACTAACCAGGTCTACAAATGATTGTAAACTGAGTGTCATACTCAAATCTCTATCTGATATGCAGAAGCTACAACTAGAACTTAAATATGTTAATACCATGTGCACAGAAAATGGGCTAAAACTAAATACTAATAATTACAATACTGTCACATTTGGTTCATAATCCTTCCCCCAGCTTGCAGTATAGATGATCTCCACTCTAATATGAAGATGTTATTAGAGACTCAAAACATGGTTTTCTCTCCTTTGATCATCATGTTGCAACAGCAGTTAGGAAATCTTTCTTTCTCTAATCAGGGCTTTATCTCTCTGCACCATCAATACAGGCATATTTCTCTTCTGTTTGGTAGTTTCTTTACAAATTTTGGAAAATTACAGTTAAACAGTTTGGTAATACTCAGATTTAGAACAGTGTAATAAGATTAAATAAATATGTCTATGTCCCCTTTTCCATTTCTGCATTAGTATTGAACAGTAACAATTTTGGGCTTATATTAGTGAATCTAGGTAGCTAGGAAATTTATTGGTGCTATATTTAGAGCAACTTGATTAAACTTACTATAACTAGACTCACAATATGCTGTGCTTAAAAGACTGGAGGCCACATTTATAAATCTTCTCTTCTTCATGCTAAGCAAATTTGTGAGAAAAGCAGCCATCCACAGACTGTGCACAAGTCAGTAAACAGAGTTGCACATTGCAGCCATCTGAAATAGCATGGCTCTCTATATTATATGCTAATGACTGCATAATGAAGTACCATATATGACAATGAGGCAAAAAAAAAATATATGGTAGAGCAATTCAGAAATGTTTACATGTCTCTCAATGACACTGCAACTGCCTTAAATTTGTACATGGCCAAATGGTCATGTTCAGGCAGTGTAAAGGTATTGAATAATGTTAGGGGTCACTGCAGCTGTTGTAAACTTGTATCTGCAAAAGGCTCTTATAGCAGCCTCTGCAGCCGATGGTGAGTGATATCACCCACAGAGGTGATGGGTCTTCCATCGACACTTAACATGTCATGTTATCCATGATGCCAACAAAGAGAACTGGTACCCTGTGGACAGGGACACCATGCAGGAAATCATGGACAGGTGTTGGCTTTGTCTGCGGATCATTAGAAGGAGTGCAGTATTTATCCCAGAGGCCACATGGTATATGTGGCTTTGCTACAGGGACCTTTCATTGATCCATTAGGAACACAGTGGCGATATGTTAGGCATTGGTCTTGAGAATACTCCACCAGTTTCCTGATACCATGCTTCAGCATGAGGGGAACTTATGTGATTCCACCATATCTCAGAGGAAAGAACAAACACCATGCAGAACATCTATGCTATAGCTCACTTCCCTAAGGTATAAGAGGTAATAGGCTACACCCACATTGAAATAACCCCCCCCCCCGGGTGAACGAGGAAGGGTATCACTCCATCAGCTACCAGGTGGTCTGTAATGAAGAAGGTATCATCTGCAACATGTACGCAGGCACCCAAGCAGTTTCCTCAACTCTCAAATATGGCACATATGATGCAAGTATCAACAGTTTTCAAGGGGTGACTTCCTGCAGGGCTATCTTTTGGGTGATACTGGATATGCTATGGAAAAGTGGTCATAGGAAGGGACTGTTGTAAAGATGATATCATCAGGGGTATTAGTAATCACTAGGTCTAGAACAAAGTGACTGCTAGATACAGGGTTTAGCTCTTATGGTTCTGAAGTAATCTGGATTAAGCCAAGACCAGCTAGCCATTGGTTTAGCTTGTGGTGTTGCTACTGAATAGGTTTAAGCTGAAGTCTCTCATAATTACTAGTTGCTTGACCAGAGGGATGATTTTTGTTATTGCAATGATTATTTGTTTTACCTTTGCTTTGAAGGGGTGGTAGGGATACTGAAGGACTAAAGAGATCTAGAAGTTTTGGTTGTTGGATTTGTACCACTAGTGATTTAGGATCATGTTTGAAAGTGGGTCTGTAATTTTAGTTGTAGGTGATATTTGTATAAAATCATAGTTCCACCTCCAATTCTACTGCTGGATCTATTGTTTAACAGTACTTGAGGAATGTGGAAACAGAGTGTTGGGATGTTATCTTTTACACAGGAGCACTGTATGTGAGGTAATTAGGATTTGTTTGGGAGGAGTTAGTGATGTATAAAAGTACCACTTCTGGGAGTAACCATGATGTCTCGAGAATGTATATCAAGAAAGGTGTTGATATGATCCAATTTATAAAATAACATTTTTTTTTATTTGTGGGCAAGGCTGTGTAATTTCTAAGGTGTGATGGTGCCCATGGGTCTACATGTCCCTGGAGTATAGGCAACAATAGAATGCATGGTAGTATAAAGAGGAATTTTGGCAAGGTGTGTGTTTGCCTCAAAATAGATTTGTGGTTTGTGGCATGGTGGTTTAGATTACTAGGGAAATGGTTTATGAAAGGTTCAGGTGAGAGAGGAGCTGTTGCAGACACTTCAAGCCTAAACTTGTTGTGTGCTGTAGCTTGTAAGGGTAAGTAGTGACTGAGGAAGAAACTGCTGCAGAAGTGAGAGCTTAGGGCATTGGATAAAAAGGCAGGTTACATTCATTTATACCAGTGGATGTTTTGCTTGTATTGTTATTTTGTTGTTTGTGGAGTGCTCTTTTTGTTGTCTGTCTGATATTTGGGTCTCTTTCAAATGTCTTTCGTGTTAGTAATGCTGAGATGTGAAGCTGCAATGAGTGTTTGCAAATGGTTGGAAGATGGCAGACATATTTTGTTGTTGCATTGATGCATTTTATGTGACATAAATAGGATTTGTGTGTGTAGGGGGATTATTAATACATAAAAGTACCACAACAGGGTGTAGTTAGGGATGGGGACAGGACAGCATCAAAGTAGGCTACCGATCAGTGTCAGCAGAATCCAATCATTAGTAAATGTGTGAGCATGTGAGCATGCACTCATGCATGTGCGCATGTGTGTGTGTGTGTGTGTGTGTGTGTGTGTGTGTGTGTGTGTGTGTGTGTGTGTGTGTGCATGCGCACAGTAATAGCGCTGGTGGATGCACAGCTGACTGCAGGTACATGTAAGGTGATAAGATGTTGAAAAATTTAAAAAGTATGAACCACAGTTAAGAATTACTGCAAAAATCAAGTTCACCATTTAACACTGGAAAAACGACAAAATGTGAACTGAAGTAGCCAAATGGCTGATAGGTCAACTCCTTGCTAGTTCTCTGCATTGCTCTCCGAAAAGTATGCTTTTCTGAAATATATGGAGAAGGATCATTTAAATATGACATGTCTGGCTTAAAAATATAGGTTACATCGTTGTATATTTTGCCATATCCAATTGAGAATTTGATCATTAACTATTTGTTTAAAAACGCACTTTTAGGAGGAATAGATCATAAACTTATAAGCTGTATTTTTTTGTACTTTAACCGCAGTACTCTAATGGTATAATAGTTTAAAGGCTGAGACTAGGGATATGACTCAGCAGTGTTTTTTGTAGAGAACTAGTCTGTTAAGCTTTGTCCATATTGTATATTGTAACATAAGGGGGATACCATGTCACAAACTTATACGTAAAGAAAAAACACAATTTAATATTAGTGGGAATCTTATGGTACATACTAAAATCACATTGTATTCCCCCATTTATTCCTGGTCCAGAGGTATAGTGGGTAGGCACAGTGTAGGGATGGGAATAGTTAGATGGTTTCCAATGACACACTATAACAACACATACAAAAAAACATAAATCTAAATTAACATACAGATCAGTTAAAACAAGTATATCTATCACATAAATGTGGGAAATTGAAACGTGGAACGTTAAAGGACTGCAAAATAAAGAAAAAAGGAAACTATTTTTGCATTTAGCCCTAAAAACTAAAGCTAATCTCATCTTAATACAAGAAACGCATTTAACTTCAGAGCAATGGAAAGATATTAGGGGAAAAAAGTGGATAGGACAAATTATAGCTTCTGGGGACAAAACTAACAGTGCTGGGGTGGCCATAATAATTAAAAAAACATTTTCAGGATAAAATACTTGAAACTAAGGCTGACAAAGCGGGAAGGTGGTGCTATGTAACTTTTACTAATACGGTATTTCCAAAACCCATAATGGTGTTAATTGTATATGCACCTTGTAGCAACCGACATCTCTTTTTCATGTCACTGTACCCAATTCTAAACCAACTGGAAGATCATTATCTAATAATTGGTGGTGACTGGAACACACATCAAAACCCAGAAAAGGACAAATCGAACCCGACCAAACCACATAATAGACAAGCTACGATAGCTTTAAATGAACTTAATCAAGACTTCAAACTATATGACCCCTTTAAATATGAGGATAAAGATAACAGAACTGGGACTTACACATTCTACTCCCAATGCCATAAAATGTGGGTGAGGATAGACTTCTTTTTTAATCTCAGACATGCTCATTAACATGGACCCTACAATAGTCATACACACTAGATTTCTGTCGGATCATTCCAAAGTTACACTGAGTATTAACTGGGACAAAAAAAGGTTTTTAAACAATAGAGCTAATAATTGGTCATTAAATCCTAATCTGCTGTTCTAAACAGATTTAGTAAAAGAGATTGAGGCGATATTAAAAACATCCCTTGTAAATATCTTCAGTTCCCAAACATCAATGGATATAGAATGGGTGACGACCAAAACACAAATCAGAGAAACTTTCATTAAAAAAGCAGCATATTATAAAAAAATCCAACTGAAAGAGGAACATAAAATAAAGGAGAAAATAGAACAACGTGAGAGAGAATTGATAAATAACCCTAATAATCAAACAGAAATGGACCTCCTAAAACTACAAAGAGACATATATATGTTCGAGAACAGAAATTTATCTTTTTATGAGACAAGACAGTTGGATAATTATGCAGAAGAGGCCCAAATTCCTTCCAGAGCCTTGGCCAGAATTATCTCTCAAAAAAATCCACCTCAATTATAGCAGAAGTAAATTACAGAGTGAAAAACTATACAAGAAATGAGGAAATTATCAAAGTATTTGAACAAATATTTACTCAAACATATGGAGAACAAATTCTACAAGCCTTGAAGGAGGATAGGAATCTTTTTCTTCAAAAACTAAAATTCCCTAAACTAGATTTAGATCAACAAAAAAAAACTAAAGGAGCCCATTTCCATTAATGAGATAACCACAACAATTAAACATCTGAAACCACACAAGGCCCCAGGACGGGATGGTCTTACCTCAGAATTTTATAAATCCTTCAGTCCACTAGTTGCCAAATTATTATACCATGTGCTGAACTATATAATAAATAACAATATACATGAAATTCACTTTAACACCTCTAAAACTATTTTTATATTAAAAGACCAAGCGGACCCTAAAAATCCAGATAGCTATAGACCCATCTCTCTTTTAAATATAGACACCAAGATTCTGACCTCAGTACTCACAAATACAGTTAAAAATCTGATAGAGAAAATCATTTCTCCAGAACAATCTGGGTTTACACCATGTAGACAGACCAGTGACAACATGCTAACATTAGAAGTGCTAATATCCTTTGCAAATCAGAGAGATACCAACATCTTCACAATGGTAGTAGATGCCCACAATTCTTTCGATAGGGTCAATCTTGAATTCTTGCTGCAAATGTTACCTCACTTTGACATACCTAAAAATTTTATACAGATCATTCAAATTCTCTATAGTAATCCATATACATCCCTATATATAAACAAAACATGGTCAAACAGAATTTCGATAAAAAATGGAACAAGACAAGGCTGCCCGCTATCACCCTTTCTTTTCAACCTATACTTAGAACCCCTATTCCTATATATTAAACAAAAAAAAAAAATCATAATCCTCCTCAGTACATAACTTCAAAGTTTATCTTTCAGCATTTGCAGACAATTTAAACATATACTTTACTACACCAAGCTCAGACATGAACAAAATAATAAACACAACTGAACAATTCTCATACATGCCTAACTACAAATTAAACCTTAATCAAACTAATATATTCCCCTTAAGGCCACCTAGACTCATCTACCCAATACCTCTCTTAGACAAAATAAAAATAAAAGTAGAAGCCAAATACCTGGGGATTACTTTCTTTCAAAATAACAAGGAATTATACCAAAATAATGTAACTCTTAAATGGCAAAACATAACACAAGATTGTACAAGATGGAATAACCTTAAGCTACCGTTTTTGTCTAAAGTATCAATAATTAAAATGAACATACTACCTAGATTAATATATCTATTTATGACATCTCAGATAACTGTACATAATAAATTCTTCAAACAAATTCATACCTTTCTAGCAAAATTTGTATGGGAACCTAAAAAGACCAGAATCTCCTATCAAAAACTAACACCTCCCAAGAACAAAGGGGATCTGAACTTGCCTAATTTCAAAACCTACTACTCTATTATCAACACTAATAGAATACTGAGAATAGCAGAGTACGACCCCTCGGCAAAGACTGGCTCACTGGCCTGGGTAACAATATACTATAGGTATATAAAGACACTAGACATCAATCCCAAAGTGCTTCCCTTCTTAAAAAAGATTTACAAGCCTATAACATAGAAATGAACTAAACTTGAATGAAAAAAAGAAAAAACACCACAAATATGAAGAAAAATACTCTTTTAATGAACGCTTTCATCAGTAGATAGACTTGACTTCATCAGATTACATAAAACATTGACATCACTTCCTTTTAAAAGCCAGGCTCCACCACATAACCACAATTAATTTCCTCTACAGGATTCAAATTGTATTGCAACACTGTTTCTCAAGTAATATTGCCTCTACAGGATTCAGGCTGTATTGCAACACTATGTTTTAAAACTAAACATTTTAATATATGTAAAACTTGATTAAGAAATAATAATAAAAAAATTGCAAGACAAAACCAACTACAATAGTGTTTGTTCTTCATAGTAACCCATATGTATAAATAAATAACAAACATCAATCCAGCATACTGTTGCTACACTAAGACAGTATAAAAAGATGTATTATAAACAAACATTGATCACATTTTCCCCTACTTTCCTTATTTGCTGTGCAAGTTAAAACATTACAAAACTACCAAAGATAACGTTCAGCTTTCAGTTTTAAATAACTAGAGAGGGGAATAATATCATTCAACCCAGGGGGGTTGTTGGCATTAAGTCTTAACTGCCACATACATTCTCTAAATTCCAGAAACAATTCTCATGGACCTCCCTGTTGTTTTAAGAACAACTTGGTCAAAGGCAATAAATTTAAACCTATGGTCAGGATTTTCCTTGATGTGCAATGCCAATGCATTTTTTCACTGGCTTTTTTAATATTATAATTGTGTTGGTATACATGCACTTTGAAAGCCTTTTTAGTCTTGCCTATGTAAAATCCTTCACAGGATTGACATAAGGCTGCATAAACTACAAAAGTGGTGTTACAATTCAACCTATGGTTCAAATGTATTAGACCATAATATGGAATATGTAAGGTGTCCATTTCAAAAATACTGGAACACTGTGTACAATGACCACATGTGGTCATCCATCCTTTTCCATAGGTTTTATAACTCTCTGGGTTTTGTTCAAGTAATTTTTTAAAACAAGCATCTTTTTTATATACAACACATGGCTTTTCCCCCACATTTTTTAACAATTCTTGATCACTTCTAAAAATAAACCAATTCTTATTTAATATGTCCTTGATGTCATAAAATAATGGGTTATACGTTAAAATAAGGGCCTTGCTGAAATCTTGGGTCATGTTTGTATCTTCACTCAAAATGTTAATATTAGGGGTAACATTACCAGATGTATCAGTCCCTAATAATGGAAAAAGTGTCCACATACCCTTTTTTCCATGACCTCATTAAGAATTGGTTCAATAAAATTGTTAGGATGCCCTCTTTGTTGTAACATACCCCTCAACTTGTCCCTCTCTTCATAGAACATTTCTATGTCACTGATCATACGTGCCACTCTAACACATTGGCTTTTGACAAGTGACTTTTTTTGAATGTCAGGGTGTCCAGTCTCATAGTGTAAGAGGGTATTAGAATATGTGGGTTTTCTGTATATCGTGGTTTTAAAGTTCTGTTCTATTTCATTTTTGATAATAAATATATCCAAAAAATTGATCTTATCACTGCTCTGTTCCATAGTGAAATTTAAAAAAGATGTACTAGTATTTAAAAATTAAAAAAAAAATCTGTAATTCATTTTCACTGCCTTCCCAGAATATTAATATATCATCCAAAAATCTCCCATAAAATTTACACAGCTTGAATAGCTCTGAAGTGAATACCTGACTGAGTTCCCACTGGGCCAAAACTATATTGGCAAACAGGGGGGCGCAGGCCGCCCCCATTGCTACACTTGTTGTCTGTTTAAATAGCTGGTGTTCAAATATGATGTCATTGTTTTTAAGGACCAATTCCATTAACGTTCTAAACATTAATATCCTTTCATGCCTTATATTTGTGTTACTGCATAAAAAAATCATAAAATAGGTCAAGGCCCTCTTCGTGTGGTATTACGCTAAATAAATCTTTTATATCGATGGTAGCCAAAATGAATTTATTACTATATAATTCTTTCTTGATTTTCTTCAAACAATCCCATGAATCCTTGAGTATATGTTGGTAATCAAGAAGCATAGATTTTAAATGAAAATCAAGAAATTTGGCTAAAATTCACAAATTCAATGCAACTAAGTCCCCATACTGTCCACAGTGTAAAGACCAGATTGCAGACCTAATACATATATTCTGGAGTTGTAAATGCGTTTTCAAGCTTTAGAATTCCCTTAAGTTACAACTGCAAACATTGGGGTACCAAGCATCAACACTAACATGGGAATTTACTCTTTTACACATCCTCTCGGCCAACATCTCAGGAAAACAAGCTAACCCACTTATAACGATTTTCTTATTAATGAAGCTATATATAGCTCACAAATGGTTAGATTCTGTAAGTATCTCTTGGGAGGAATTCAAGAAATCTACTATTAAACATCTATTAGCACATAAAATAGTACTGGACAAAAGAAACAAAAATATGAAAGTCTGAGCAATCTGGTAAAAGTCCTATAACATCTTATTAGCATAAAGCATCAGGTACACCATATCTTAAATGAACTGGAAGTATTCCCACATGTACACAGCTTAACTATGGATGTAGAATCATTTTTGTATGTGCTGTTTTTAGACTAATGAAATTAATTGGGAAAGCATCCTTGTATATATTGTAATTAGGTATGTTGTGTGACCTACATGTTTCTACTTTATCCACAACGTATAACATGCAAATATGGTCATTTTGTAAATATGGAATGGTTATGGTTTTTGCAAATGTAAAACAAAAATAAAAATTATTGAAAAAAAAAAGAAAAGTATGCTTTCCTAACAGAGCTTCCTCTAGGTTATCTGGCACCAGATTGGCACCTCCCTAACCTGAAGCTGAAGACTAATAAAAACAAAAATAACTCTTGTACTCCATTCTTTCCCTATTGACACCTGCAGATCATGCCACTTAAGAGATTGTGCATGGTAAAGCTGCCCACTTTGCCCTGCCCTTGTTGCAGCTCTGCATCCTAAACCACATGTATAGTAGTACTGGCTTTGCAGAACATGCTTCTTCAGATATTGAAGGGCTAGAGCACTTTTGCCTGGTCAGAATAGGATGCATCAGCAATAATGAAAAGAAAAGGAAAAGCTGCAGCCTATTACCAGAGCAGGTAGGTTAACGTACTATTTATCAGCATAATACAGCACTACTTCTCAATATGTTAGCTAACATGTAACAGGAGTGGTTACAATAAAGTCAGTGGTAGAAGGAGTCACTTCTTCCTAGAAGCCTAGTCACTGGATGTTGTCCTTGGCCTTTCTTACTTGCTGGATGAGCCACTTATTTTTTGGTGCTGCTACTGAATGGGCAACAGGAGTGTAGTTGCAGTGAAACTAGTATCAGCTTTGTGGGGAGGGGTCACCTCTTTCTATAAGCTGCTACACTGGAATACAATTATTATACCATCTATGAATGATTGCTTGGTAGATTATAGGATCTTGCAGCAGAGCAACCAACTACTTCACAGCATAAGACAGAAATGGTATTAAATAATATGTAGGTCTTTGGTTTCAGTCTTTAGCTTTCAACATTAAAGAATGATGAACCCTTTCAATCTATATGAAAGTGACTCAGGGAATTTCAAGCCTACTGCCAAAAATTATTCTGAGAAAAAAAAGCCTACCATCATATGTAGCCCATATAGTGATATGTTATTTCATCTACAATAGTTGCCTTTGTTTTCCTTTCTCTCAGTAGTATAATTAGGTTTTATTCAATGGTGAAGTAGAACTGCATTTCACTTTCCTGCTTTTCATTCAAGAGTTCTTTCACATCAAACATTTTGTGTCAATATGGATAACAATTCAAGCTTGTCATGATTGCAGTCTGGCAAAGGTTGGAGATAAGTTATCTCTTAGGTTTCCTGCAGCAGATTTTCTTTCTTTATTTATTTATTTATTTTTTGGGGGTATTCATTTCAGCCCAGAATGATGGAAACATCATCTGAGGTATTCATAGTTAATAATGAAGCTGTTTGTTAGTGAGAACCTTTTAAGCTTTTACATAAAATGTATGAGAGATGTTGTTGACATTCCTGGACATCACTTAGGAGACATTCACAGGTAACATTTCCTGTTTATTTTGATTAATTTAAGAAATTTTTATTCTTGAAGCAAATTAATTTTAATGACCACCTCTCAGCAAGTGCTAAATGTAATGTTTGTGACACCGATCAGAATGTACCATCCAATTCAGTAGTAACCTGAGTGCACTAATTGAGCACGTAGCCAGCTTACAGTGAGACATCCTAAGGGTAGCGGTAATGGACGTTATGGAAATCAAATCATAGCTGCAGCATATAGCCAGTTTGTAACTTGGTGTGTAAACATATAAGTTATAATTTAATCCATCAGCAAACTAAACTTTTCTACCCAAGAATTATAGATCTATAAAAAAATAAACTTTATCTGAATAGTTGATATGATAGTCTAAATTCAAAAATGAGGAATAATACCTTATATCTCAGTTGTTACGCAAGACATACTTTGGCATTAACTTGATGCATGTGAGAGTTAGACTATGAACTGAAGGTAAGCAGAAGGCAGTGTATGCTATATGGATACAGAATACAGTAGAATTAGAGCCTTTTTTGTTTGCATTCAAAATCAATGTAGCTATCACTTCTGGTCTCACTTTTTTATATTTACTGGTTAGTAAATAACAGCCTCCATCTAAAGCATTTTAATCCCTTTATGTATCTTCACTTAATTTATTATTTTTCTCTTCTGCATTTTGACACTGACTCAATCTATCTATCACAGCAACCAACAGGATCAATACTTTGGTAAACTGCTACTTACACAGTGAAGAAGGGGATTAGTCTGAAAGCTTTGTGGTTTTAATGTTTTTTTGAATAAACTACTATAGATCTGCTCAGCATTTCCAGCAGCTGACGTTTGCTATTCCTAGTCTATCTATCCACATAATCTTTACTGTTCATGTATGCACTGTTTACACTGAAGATGCTTGTACAACATTTCCATTGATGATTTGCTTACTCTCCAGTGCCTGACAGAGCATTTACCAAGCAAACTTAACTGCATCCCACCAGCCACATGTGATGTCAATAGCTGTAGTAGCTTTTCTTCAAAGATTAGAAACTGAGGTGTTTATATGGAACAACATCTGAAAGAATGTAGTGGAGTCCAAATAGTGAAGCATTTCAATGAAATATACATATGTATGTACGTAATAACTGACAGATAATTAGAAAAAAATATATGCCATCTTACAACAGTAGCTTACCAACAGTGTGATAATGTGTGGATTGCATACATCAAAAAGCCTTTAACAGCCTCTGCAGTCTAGGGCTCCATGTCTTTTATCATAGAATATGTTTGCTGAATCATTTTCGGTTATAGGTCAGCCAGTTAGGTGTGTCCACAACAGTTCTCAGGTGCTCATAATAATGAGAATACTACATGTACAGTATAAATCAAAAGTATACAATCTGGACATGGGTATGGGCATCAGCAGATATGGAATCCTTTGCAAAGCCCACTTCTAGCAGAATAGTCACATGGACTTGCTTATCGAAAGTCCGATTAGTAGATATTTGAGGATTCTTCTGTCAGCAAAACTTTATATTACCTATCTACTATGTGCCATAACTGTCACTGCTTACCGAAAATGTCACATGCTGTTACATAGTCTGGGAATATGATGAATGCACACCGAGTATTATCCCCCACAAGACATATGGAGACATAGCCCAATAAAATATCCCATACATTAAGCCAAGTTTATGTATCTGACATAATGCTGTATCATTCTCACAGCAATATTCCACATTGTGTGGAGCACTGTGGTTGTCACAGTTTAAAACTGTCATTACTGCCTTAAAATGCTCCAAGCTAACTCTCATTCGGTACCTCATATGGGACTGTCTCTTTCTGTCACAAATTCACACTGATGTTTTCCATATCTTAATATACACGCTATAGGATACATTTATATTATGAGAAAGAGGAAAGGGTATAATACATATGAATCCCCATTTGTAAGATGTAAATGTGTCCTGATAAAACATCATATACTCTGAAAGCAGTTTTATGACTGAGGAGTAATGCTAAAGATCGTTACTTACACAACATTTTCATTATTAGAGCATGATGTACTGTGGAAGAGTCACAGCCAAGTCTTTGAAAGTACGTACCATTATTTTCTGTCCATAGCCAATGCAAGATAGCATCTGACAATGGCAAGTGCATTTTATGTTTCAAACACTTGGTGAGCCAGGATTCCATCAATCATGATATAATGAAGTTTATGATCAACAATTAGTCCTTTTGTAATATAGAACACTTTTTTAAAATAGAAGATAGCTGGCAGTTGCCATCAGGGGCACATCAGTAATTACCGGCATGTCAATTCTTTTTGTTTTTTCCAGCAGGGAAGGGTCCACAGTCATCCAGGATGAAATAGGACAAAGTAATTAAGGTACAAATATTCTCAAAGCATTCTGTAGTTCAACAAATGTGTTTTATTTATTAATTAATTCAATTTAAAACATAATATATTAATCTGCAACATTTTACAATACAATACATACTAAAAGCAGGATTTTCATCATCTTAATATACTTCCTGAATTAAGAACGATGTATATCGAACTGTATTGAGATGATATTTTCTCGCTGGCTGTTCTTGTTTTCCAAAGTAAATAGCATGCCTTCATTGAAACAATTACAAAATAAGTGGAGGACACAACAAGGTTTCAGAATCAGTTACTGAAAAGAATACATTTTTAATAGGCGTGAAGTATGTCATATAATGCTAACAGATAACTGAGTCTGAAACAATGCATAAGTCCGGATTTGAAGTAATATACATACATTAATACATGTTTCTGATATTGAAAAAATGATGTATAACTAAAAAAATCAACAGTCAAAAAAAATTTTTCTTAATTTATTTTTGGGACAGCACAAGTTCAGTGTACTATTTGTTTTTCTGTGTTTTTAAACAACAGATTATAAAAGTTAACCTGATTTCAAAAGCAGTTAGTTCATACAGAATCATTTAACTGAAAATGTCTAGATTACATTTTACAAGTCATTCTTTTCTGAATGTGCATCCTCTACTAATAGGAAGACAAGTGGCATTCTAGCTTCAAGATAAATTTTCAATTATTACAATTAGAACAATATAGACATATACAGAAACATCTCTTATTGTGTAGAGAAGTATTAATCAGAAGAAAGCTAACAGTTTTATTGTGAAAGGGTGGCTTCTTTTGCGTTCCAGAATAATTGGTGAAATGCCTATATTTTCTAGAATGCTAGTTACAGTAAAGCAGCCCTGAAAATCATTCTATGCACTGTGGTTACTGCAAGAAGCAGACAATGAAACAAACATTTCTTTTAACTATGCATGATGTCTATACTTCCTACAATACAACTGTGCAAGTAAGGCATAATATTTTTCTGAGTTTCCTTTGTTTGTTGAAGTACAAAAAAAATAAACTGCAAGCTATAATGCAACCATGTTGGTAATAAGGAGTTTGTTAAAACAAACATTTTGCAACACAAAATCAGCATTAGATTTGAATGTGTATGCATTTCTAACTGTATTACAATTTGTTTTTGCATTCTTAAGGAACAGCATTTAAAACATTCATACAAAATAAAATAAAAACTAAAGCAAAAGAACTATCCAAAAAATGGAGCAGAAAAGTATTATACATCCAAAAACAATATATCCAAAATAAAGGACAATTTTGTAGTAATCAAAAATTACATCATAGTCATGAATAAAAGAAAAGAAACAAGAGAACAGTTATGAGGATTTCCATCTCAGGGCAGAAAAGATTGTGTGGATCGTATAGAGTAATGTTGCCACAAATGCAAATACCTAAAAGAAAAACAAATATAACTAGTTACAATCTGCAGTACTGGGAAATAGATCAAATAATCATATGACAGGCAGCAAGGCATATTGACATTAGCACTTGTAGATATACTGGGGATGAGGAAGTCCCCAGCAAAACAATACAACTAAGAAAGCTACCTTCATTATCAAATGGTTCAACCAGCACAACTATAGTTACATAGAGAAGCAAAACTCACTGAGAGCGAACATCACCTCGAGATATTGTATTCTGTTATGTTGTAAACAGCATGTACACACATGCACATGCATGCACACATACATACATACATACATACACACACATCTATATATATATATATACACACACACACACACACACACACACGTGTTAAGGGGATACATAAAGTATCAATCTATACACAATATTCAGCATTTATGTAGTGTTATCCACATCAACATACACAAATACATGCACGTGCATACACCACCTGTAGATATATCACCTAGTAGCATAATATTAAATACTGGGTTGTCAAAACAAAACTTTTAGAATCTACATCTTCCATCATGGCTGCCCAGCTGCAGCAAGCATACACTTGTATAATGGATCAACAAGCCACAATCAGACAACTGCAAATGTAGGCTAATGTCTTGAAAAGTCAGCACCACTGAAAAACTTGATATTAATTTGAGAAAGTATGATACAGAAGGAAAAGACACAATATTAATTTGACTGAAGTATGACAAAGTACGACTGAAGTAGAAGGAAGTGACATGGTGTAACCTTGACAACAGATATCAAAGGTTCTCAGTATATGGCACACAGTCAAAATACAAAGGACTCACTGCTTATTTCAAACGACCCACCAAAGATAATTAAACACCATGGCAAACCATATTTTGTTTCCTAAACTTCAGTGACAAGTATTTTTTATTTGGATGGCAAAGGAGGGAAGGAGTTTTTTACCATGTGACCAGAAGGCATGCACTTTTTATGACTATTCACCTGAAGTGATGAATAACTGGACAGATTGTGTTGACACCTGTGCCTTATGCCACCACAGCCCTCTGCCAACAGTTTTTAAGTACCCAGTGACACTGCAGATTAAATGTGAGAATGTATGGAGAACGTTTAATCCACCTGAGCCTGCACTGGGGTCCATATAGTAGGTTATTAATGCAAAGGGTCTCCCAAGTCTGATTTTGGTGAATAAAAATCATCATTATGAGAAGTTGGAAAGTGGAAGAAGGAATCACAAGACAGGATTTGCACAAGAGGATCCTGATAACAACAAGAAGAATGGCAATCATATCAAAGTGGGATGGGGAATACAGGGATTCAAAGAGCAATGGAGGAAGATGCTGTAGTACTAATGGGGTAGAAGTCGAGAGAAATCAAGATGGGAGACAAAAGGCGGGAGAACTTAGGAGGGAAATGAGAATCTACAGAGGAATATTTCTAGAAAAAAATTAAGAATGTAAAAAAAAAAACAGATAAATAAAAACTTAGCCAGAGATATAAAATAACTCCCAAACCAAAATACTTCACTTTAAAAAATCTTGCTATGAAAACATGGTGAAAAACACACTTAAAAACATCTATACATCTTACACTGAGCTGAACACATTAGAGGACAAAGGAAGTAAAAATACATAAATAAATATCTTTCCATAACTAAAAGTTACACCTACTTGTAAGAATGAAAAATCCAATCCATCAGTACATCAAGGCTGTCAAGCAGCATTCACTTACCTAGCTTCCCAAGCTCTTAAAGTCAGCCAAAGAACGTAAGTGTATCTACTTCTCCTACCTTCCTGCAACTATTTTTTGACTCTTACATTTCTCTGTTTGCCTAAAACCCCCATCTGCTCTTTCTCTGGTCTCTCCTACTCTGAACTGTCCCTCTTGCATTTCTCTAGTTCCTTCTAACCATCTCCTATATTTCTTTACTGAACTACTGCCTTCCTTCCATTAGATTTTTCTTTGACTATCTCACCTGGCTGCTCTATCCCCCCACCGCCTCTCCTGTTCTCACTTCTGACACACTTAGCTGCTTATTCATTGTACTTTTTTCTTTCTGTGTTTTCTCCAAAGGTGGAGGTCCCATACGTGTTGTCCTACCTGTTCCCTCGTCTTAACTGTGTCATTGCTGTAAAGTCTAAACTTTATCCTCTCTCTGCTTGTACTTGCAAATAGAACTGCTTCCTCTATTTTCACCCTTCCCTCTCCCACCCCGTATCCCTACTTCTTGCTGTTACAGCCATTCTATCCTGTTTCATCCTCTCTTTCACCCCTCCGCTCCTCCCTTCCTTGCTACGATGCTTCTGTAAGCTACCCATAATCTTTTGCACCATTTAAATCTTTACCCATGCTTCCCTCTCACCTCTTTCTTATCAAGAGGTCCTGTGGTGTGCTCTGGCCAACAGAGGTGAGAGTTTTTTCTAGTTTACTGCTGGTTACAATATTTTCAAACTTATTGTCTTGTATATGCATTCTAGCTCTGGAAAGCCGTCAACTGTACTTGCATTTATAAAAACTGCCCAATTGTTTTATGCATCAACTAATTAGCTCTGATAAGCTAAAAACTGTGACTGCATTGACTACTATTTCTTATTTAGTCTCTAGTGAATGGCTTTTGTCTACATTGGTGATTTTACTGCCTGTCCACATATTAATGTTACTACACATTTGTAGTCTGCTTTATCTCAGAAATTAGCCACATGTGCATGTCAGTGCTTCTATCAGCTGTTGCTCCACAGTTGATGGATAGTTCTCCTCTCCTGGTCAGTTTTCCCTACAATACATATAGCGACAATCATAGCCTTTAGTAGATACTGTTTGAAGGAATACTATTCCACATATATGTGTTAAAGCTTTCTTATCTTTACTAGTGGTTTTCTTTTTCAGTGTTTTAGCTGTTTGGCCCATAATATTGATTTCTTCTGTTTGTGCTTTGTTCTCATTGCAATACATATACCGACTTCCCCTGCTTGCAGTTGCTTATTGTTTTAAGAGTACTATTTCAATGTTATAACATACACCGTTTTATTGCCTTACTGGCATATTTGTAATTTATGCTAACAGAACTGCTTTTACCAGTGTAAACTTTTAGCTACTGATCAAACTTGTTAAATACTCCCCCAGATTCATGAATCCTCCATGTGTAAGACTTAATAAGTCTTACTCGGAGGCTGCAGTTGAACGGTATGATGTCAGCGTGCCATGAATATTCATGAGGGCATGCTGACTCATACTCTAGTCTAACACGGTCCGTGTAGGAAAGCAGGGGTCGTGTCCGATTGCCGAGTACTGCAAAGGGACATGCCCCCAGAAGAGTTAGAGTCCTGATAGTAAACACCCACGAGCGAGTCCGCTGAAATGTCAACAAACACAACACCACACATCCCCACAGACTAAACCGTAGTGAAAATGTTTAAAATGTAAAAATAACCGTTTCATGTTTTTTTTTTATAATTTCCAATATGTTTGCCCGCATATGCGCTCGTTTGCGCGGGTATGCCCTTCGCTCAGCCACAGTTAGCAGATATAACATTGAAAAGCATATAAGATCTACATATGTAAATTAAGCCAAGTAGCAATAGTGTAGCGGTAGAGACGTCGCCCAAAGAGGAGGTAGTCACGGTTCGAGCCCCACAACATCCCTCTCCATTTTTCTTTAAAGTATGAAACAATTCCCCGACATATATAAATATAATTTAAGTAAAATGTAATGAAATGGCCCATGTATTTGTGAACACAACCTATATTATGTATATATAAAAAGGATCATAAGTGCCCATAGCTTAGCAGCACTTTAACAAGCTTAATATGAGTGCCCGTAGCGAGGCAGCGCTTTACCTAGCTTAATATGAGTGCCAGTAGCTAAACAGTGCTTTACCCAGCTTAATATGAGTGCCCGTAGCTAAACAGCGCTGAACCCAGCTTAATATGAGTGCCCGTAGCTAATCAGCACTGAACCCAGCTTAATATGACTGCTCATAGCTAAATAACGCTTTACCCAGTGTAAGCCGTTTGTGCGGAGCTGCGCAGCACACCAACCAGCTTACCATCCGGCAACGTTGGGCAACGTGTAGCAAAGTCGCCTTTACACAGACGCATCTCCTAGCCTGTCTAGACAGTAGTAAAATAAAAAAAGCAATGACAAGGATCGAACCCAGGATACTGTGCACCATAGTCAAAGTACTGAACCACTAAGCCATGACAATTGTATTTAGAAATCCAGTATTACCATACATATAGGAATGAATGAAAATATAACCATGACAAAGCCTGTTTGCTCTTAGCTGATAAATGTCCAAAACGGCCAATCACAAATAAGTGCGGGAAAACTGGCATATATAAGCTCCATAGGCAGGAATACACACCATAACTGATTGTGGTACCCATTTGCAGTCAGGATGGCAGGCGTCGGAGAGGGTAATTGCTTTAGAGCACAAAGGTGGGGCATTGAGGAGTCCAAATATATGGTTTGGCTCCTAGTCCACCATCATGAAGGCCGACTCATGCAGGGCCAGGTTCAATGGGCAGAATATAAGGCAGAGGCATGGAACCGGTAGGCACATGATCTTACCAGTGCCACAAGCATTCCCAGGACTGGTGAGCAGGTCCATCACCATCATGCGGACCTTAAGTGACAAAAAGAGGACCAACTGAACCAATGGATCCAGGAGGCCAGTCATATGCCCAATGCCCCACTAATGAGTAAGTATCCATGTAATTAAGTATGTAAGAAATGCTATACTAGCCTATAGTATGGATAGGTATGTTCCAATATCCCTTCATTTATATTACAGCTGCAGGTGTTTGTGCCGCGAATCGGCAAGCTTATGCTGATAGGCTGCGCCACCAGGCAGGTTAGCAATTATTCAGCTGGTATTATTATAGAATATAAGTGAGACAGCCTGTAAAAGAGTTCAGTGTTGTAACCCAGTAATAAAGGTCAAATAAGCCTAGAATAAAGATTCTGCTAGTATTCTAAGATCAGATAATTGATGCAGCCTGAAAAAGAGTATGGTAATCCATTAATAAAGATTAAACAAGTCTTAAATAGAGTTTCCACCTGTATTGTAATATCAGATAACTGCTTCAGCCTGAAAATGAGTGTTCTAATCCATCAATAAAGGACAGACAAGTCTTGAATACATCCTTTGTATATACTGTTATATGAAATAAGTGAGTCAGCTGGAAAGGATTGTTGTAAGCCAGTAATACAAGTTAATAAAGCCTAGAATTAAGTACCATCCTGAAATGTAAATATAAAATAAGTGACAGAGTGTGAGAAAGAGTTTGAAGCTACCAATAAAGGTGTAAGAAGTCTGGAATAAAGGTATACTGCATGCACTACATAATGAAATGAATGAGACAGCCACAACCAAAGAGTGAAATGTTTTTAATAAAGTACAATACCTGGACTGTGTCTGTCCCTCATTTTGGATACGTTGTTGTACCCTTGCATTATGGAGATAGTATGGTTGTATGAAATGCTGAACATCCACAGTTGTCTAGGCCCATATAAACTGGCTGATAGAAATGCCAGTATCTCAGAAGAATATTTATAGTCCTCAGCTGTTGCATGTATAGTATGTACTTGTTAATCCGGTACATGAGCAGCTTGTGCTTGTGATCCCACAAATGTCAGTGTGTTGCTAGAACTGTACGTAACTATTCAAATGTAGCAGGATACTTTACCTGAACACAGCCAGATATGAACATATATGAATACAAATGGAATGTATATTAATGTAGCAGTAACATCTCCATCACCAACATTTCTAAGGTTACATACAGGAAACTGTACTAATACATGTAGGGGATATATATCCGCATCTAGTAGGAATGTACAGTATACATATAGGTAATTTAAGTTGTTAATGTAATATTTTTTCACCCTACCTTATGTTCACAAATGATGCCATTCCACACCAAACTGGGCATGTGTATTTACAATTAATTCTTATGGACATTTGTCCTGTTGGTTTATACACATCTGCATGTACGTTGATGCATGTGACCTGTTCACGTATCCAAACCTGATGGCCTGTTGCCACCAATCAACCCTGCATGCTGTTGGAATGTCCACTGTTGTTCTAAATATGCATGTGTTATGCTTGCTGTTCAACTTTTGGAATTCATGTGTGTTTGGTTAATGGGAATACTACTGCATGCTGTTACAACTAATTTGGAATGGTGTTGTTTGTTACCAACCCAAAATGCCATTAAATACTGCTAAACATAGAACAACTAGGAAGGCGGGTCCCAGCGAACCCACCTCTCCCACTTCAGCTGGAGATGGCACCTGGCACCAGTGCCCAGCCCGGGACCTCCTCCTCCGGTGGCCCTGTGCCACCTTCGGATGGAAGCACTGCAGGGGATGGGGCTCGCCCCCCTCTGCAAGCGTGGCCGGAGGAGAGCCTCCCCTCACCCTCAAAAGGATCTGGTCTGTGGTGCGTAGTGAGATCAGGCATTCTGTGACTGGTCCCCTACACCAGCTTGAGGCGAGAATGGCGCAACTCACAGGTGTGCCTGCCCCTCCTATCCAGCCCACAGCACAGCCTCGGCCTGGGCTGTGAAGGTGCAGTGGTAACTGCCCATGGGTGGGGATCTCAGTTCCACTGTTGCCATCTGTGGGCTCATGGGCTTGCGATATCCAAACATCCGTCCCCATCAATTGTGTTTACCCACCACGTGTCATACTCCACCCCTGTATGCATCATTTGTCTTGTCTGTTAACCTCCCCAACCCACCTCCCCCAATATTCCTACTTCCTTTACCTCACATTCCACTCTTACCTGAAAAAAAAAATAGGGCAATCTGTACCCGCAAAAAAATTATGCCCCATACATAGCTGCCCATTTCGCACACATGTCTGCTGGACATGTAAACTGATAATTATAATTGGCTGTACAACATACTTTGTTGTCCTCACTCCTCTCTCAGGGGTGGAAGGTTTCAAATCCCACTCTAAATTTCTAACATATGCACAGCTGTTGCTGGTAAAGAATTGGGCAGCTATGGGCCTTCCCTACATCCTTCCTGCACATCCCGAGCTTGTTTTCCTACTGTCCTACCCTCTTTGTGCCCCCTTTTTCACCACTTCCCTATTTCCCCATTTTCTTTTCTTTAAAAGAAATTAGCCCGGGTGTTAGCGGGAGTAAGCACTTTTAAGCAGTAGTCAGCAGGTGTGCGCTTGTGTGCGCTTAGCTAAGCGTAGATAAGCATAGATAAGCGTTGCGCAAAGTCACGCAAACCCGCTTACAACTGCTTAAAAGTGCCTTAGTCACTCTGTATGACAAGACCTGTAGTCTGCTCATCAGCAAAATAAAATACCCCTGTCAGTCTCGAACCCCGGACCTCGAACACACTAGACTGCATGAATTACCACTGAGCCACAGCAGATATAGAATAACTTGGTGCTGTAATAAATATATCATGCATTACTATGAGGGAATGTAAAGGGAAAATAGGAATGCCATAACACAAATCATGTTCTGTGGGTCTTTTCCAGCAGGTTATGTGGAATGGTATGATATGACTGTGAAAAGAGAACCAGGCATTCTTGCAGGATATTATGTTACAGTAGTACTTTACAAACTCCACATGGTATCACAGCAGGAGAAACACTGGCCTTTCTGAATACGGCACACACCTGAATTAACAACTGTGAATGCTATAAAGGAATGGCCCTGAGTCATAAACATATGTTAGCTGTGCCGTCTGACTCTGTGTGGAATGCAGTAACAGTAGGCAGACATGTGTGGAATCACATGTAATGAATAATGTCAATAGGTGAGAGTAGACACTGCCTGCACGTCAGACAAGGTGTAGTAATACATATGTTCTGATTCCCTCACAGTCTCAAATGAAATATGTCAGTAATATATTACAAGGCTAACTCACCTGTATGTACCTTTCCCTGAGGCTGTTCCAATATATACATGACAGTATCTGAGGCCTGGCAGAGGCAGAAGCATACAGACATATCGGCTCTTCTGCTGTTACACACTCTGAAAATAGCTTTCGAATGAGTTCTACAAGCTTTCCCTTTGTAGGGGTACAACACAGTAATATCCAAGAATGTAGCCATGCACTGCTAGCAACAAACCGTGACAATGCCACTGTTCCACTGCCGAAAGGACTGGTGTGGTGCACAGACAAAGAATACTAGGCTAATCTCAGGCTACCATCTGGATATGTCCACAGGTGGAAGCTACACAGATAGACTACTTGCCTTCATAGACTAACAGGTACACAGAAACCCTGTATGTTCAGCAAGGTAAACACCACACGATAATAAATAAAGTTCTCTGCAGGTCTGCACCCCTACCCAAAAGTAACATATACCTGTGTAGTCAGGCACAACCAAGGGTGTAGGTAGCTATACTCAGTACTGACATATGTCCCCTTGTCTTGAGCAGCCTGTGCTAATGTCAACACAAACAAACCAACAACTGTTCTGAAGTGAGTAATGTACTAAGGACAGTATAGCAGTATAAACACACTGCATGTGCCTGATAATTGCAATTGGTAGTACAACATACATTGTTGTCCTCACCACTCTCTCAGGGGTTGAAGGTTTCAAATATCCCCCCAAATGTATTGCATATGCACAGCTGTTGCTGTTAAAGAAATGGCCCACTATGGATCTTCAATAGACCCATCCTGCACATCCCAAGCTGGTATACCTACTGTACTCCCCCGTTTGTGGCACCTTTCTCATCACTTTCCATGTCTGCATGGCAGGGCCCTTGTTCTGCTGAGCAAAAAAATAAAAGCTCCGTCAGTCTCAAACCCTGGACCTTGGGAACACAACATTGCATGAAGTACCACTAAGCCTCAGAAGACATACAGCAAGCTGCTGCTGTAATAAATATATCATGTATTACAATGTGTGACTGTAAAATGAAGAGAGTAATTTCAAAACACAAATCTCGTCCAGTGAATCTTTATCAGCAGTTATTGTGGAATTGTATGACATGACTGTGATAAGAGAGACAGCCATTTTAGCAGGACATTATGTTACAGTATTACTTTACAAACACCACACACTATCACACCAGGATAAACACTGACATATTCGAATAGGGCAGAGGCCATACATCCCAACTATGAATGCTTTACACGGATGTCCCTGATTCGTAAGCAAATCCTAGATGTGTCCCTGTGAAACCCTCTGAAAAATACACATGTTATGCAGAAAGTTGGGGAAGTACATGTAATGGAAAATGTCAATAAGGAACAGTAGACACTGCCTGCACATCACAAAAGGTGGATTAATACATATGCTCTCATTCTCTCACAGTCTCTGCTTAATGTCTGTAATATATTACAGCTGTACCTCACTTACATGTACCAGTCCCTGAGGTAGTTTGAATATAAACCTGAGTGTATGAGATGCCTGGAAGAGGCAGACACACACAGGCATATCATTGGGTCTGCTGTTACACACACTGCAAATAGATTTGGAAGGAGTTACACAAGCATACCCTTATGTAGGAGTACAACACATACATATCAAAGGATGTAGCCATGTACTGTTAGCAACCAAGTGTGACAATGACAGTTCTGCAGTGCTGGAAATACTGGTGTGGTGCACAGACAAAGGAAACTAGGCTAACCCCTGGCTATCATCTGCATATGTACATAGGTGGGAGCTACGCAGATGGACTACATTCCTTCAAAGACCAACAGGTACACAGTAACCCCGTATGTTCAGCAAGATGAACATCACACAATAATATGTACAGCTCTCTGTACCTCTGCACCACTACACAATAGTATAATATACATGTCTATTTAGGCTATACCAAGTTTCTAGTTAGGCAGACATAGTACTGA
>NC_056727.1:508130035-508255035 GCF_019279795.1 Protopterus annectens | reverse complement strand
GTAGTCATGTTACTGCACTTCAGGTACAGCATGCTAGCTGCCTGTCTGGCACACATTATTATTGTTGACTGACCACAAGATGCATGTTGATCATGGCTCATGTTACTACACCACATCCAGTTACACTGACCACAGAAGTACATATAGAGGTGATGTTTTTCCTTGTGATACTGTCACTCACCCTCAAACACTATTGTGTATGTGTTGGATTGCAGGTGTGTGTGTGTTTGTATCTGCTGTACTGAGGAGAGTAGTTGTGTGCATGTGTGCAGGTGTGCTAACATCACATACACATTGTAAACTGTGTTTCCTGTCTTCCTCTCACAGGTTCTGATGTTGCTCTGGTTGAGTGCAGCAGGGAACCTGAAGCCACTGCTGGAGATAGTGATAATGATGAAACATGTGTAATGGCACAGGGAGGTGTGACAGGGTCTGTCGTTGGTCAGCCAATTGACACTACATAGCTTTCAACCCCATCTATGTGCACAGTTGTCCTGCCAATACATCCATTGTCACCAATGTCCTTAGCTGAGGGACAGCATACGGTAGGCATTGACCAGGATAGTGTGATATCATTGGCACATGCATCCCCTCACAGCAGCCATGCCCAGATTCCTGAAATGGTACCACACAGGCAGATGTCCAAGGTTTCTCGTGGGAGCATCCGTGGTCGTAATGCCCCTGTCAGACATGCCCACAGAGGTCTTTCAACCTCAGCTATGTTCCGGGCTGTAATGCAGGCACAGGAATGTATGGAACGGTACACCAGACAGGGTCTGAGGGAGCATAGAGCACAACACACTGCTATGAATGACACTATGCGTGATGTTGCGGCTGCCATCCGTAATTTCACCGAGGTCAATGATATATGTTGGGGGGGCACATTAGATGTCATCCACAACTGCATGTCCATGAGCCAGGACAGTGCAGGACGGTTGAGGCATTGACGTGGATGTATGCCAGCAACATTATCATCTGGCAGTCGTCGCGGACGACAACAAACCCACAGCCGCTCCCATAGTGCCAGTACCAGCCCCAGCAATGCTGGGTCTGTGCTGTCATTAGACCGTCCTAGAAGACCACGTGCACATGGCTCTGGCCAGTCCCAGCAGGGACATGTGTCCAGTCAACAACCCACTGCCTCTGATGACAGTACCCAGTCTGGCCTAGTACCTGATACTGTCCGTAGCACCCCTGCCAGGCACAGGTACCGTGTCCGTGGCCAGAGACAGTGATCTGTATGACCTGGCAGGTACAGTCTGTGGCTGTCCACAAACTCCCATATATGGCAGCCACATGGTGGAACTGTGTGCATGCATACACACACACATAATGCTAACACCTAGGGCTAACACATACACACACACATCGCATCAACATTGCCCCATGTTGTACTGTCGTCCCACACTAACACACACACACACATACATGTCGATTGGATGTGTCAATGGCAGACTCTGGAAAACCAAGTACACACCCTGTGCATATGATGAAACTGTGCTACCTCCTGTCATCTGTAACATTGATGCAGGAAAAGGCTAGCACGGTGCTGATGCACAGGGTGACTACATAGCACTCTAGTAATATTATCATGTTGTTAACAGTAGAGTGTAATGATATCGTTGTGGGTATATCCGAGCAGGCATGATGCATTAACACTATGATTGTCATTGTAGTTTTGTATACACCAGTGTTAATTCCCAAAGTGTATTGTCTGCACATGTGCCACATGGCTGTTGTGTGTAGCTGTGCCTGCATGTGTTGGTGAGTGGACAGTACATGTGTGATGTTTGCAGCACAGAGTTGCAGGCGTACATTTGTGAACAAGGTGGAGTTGCATTCTCTGCATGTAGGTGCATAGTGTACACATGGGAAGGGTGACATGCACCATCTGACACAGTATTCATACATTGCAGTTCTTATTGGTGGCCAGTATGCATTGTACTACACATATGTTTCACCTGTGGTCACATGTATGTATGACATGGTTTGACACTATGCTGTGGGTGATACGGTTTCTAACTGTCAATGGTCTGCATTCTGGTAGTATACACAACCTATATAGCCTGACTTTAAGTGGTCGTTACATGGTGTCCCCTCAACCAATACACAGATGAAGGAAACCTGGTGTCAGTGATATCCCTTCAGTACTACACTATACCAGTAGCCATTGTTACTGAGCCCCGCATATCCCTGGGAACAATACTGTTTGGCATATAGCAGTCTCACGTACATGCCAACACACTAGGGATATGTCCATCCACGACTGCAAATGCATACAGTGGCCTACAATGCATTCTACACATGACACACCTATCCACCACAAGGGTATCATACAGACAGATACCTGTTGTCCAAGCCATGCTGCATTGCTATAACGTAACTGTAGCATTGTCATCAGCATGTACTTAACATAGTATTCCAACAGTACCATGTAGGTGGTAGCACCCATCATGTAGAACGGGTAATGGTGTGTACATACGGACAAGTGTTATCTCATCTATCATTTGATATTCACATTTCCAAAGGTATTCTGCAGTCCCTCAGTGTATCACATAAGCAAGAAGGTATCTGTATGCATATCGACGACAGTTGCTATACACCTACACTGGATGTCCATTACTCACAGACTTTGCTGTGTTTGAACATGTCTGACATATACCCCAGACATGAACCCTCACCCACATTAATCTATCAAAGCTGTCATGGGTGTGTGTCACACAGTTGGCCTAGGACACAGATAACTGCAGTAGCCTGCATTGTCACCAACATACATGTATGGCCTAAGGTCTGGGAAGCAGCGGCACACGCTAGCAAAGGCAACAACTGTATTCATATATGAGGCAGGGTTCACACATAGGAACTATTGAAGGTTACAGGTACATATATGTATTTGGCACACACATACCTGATGTGTGCATTGAAATTACTGTTATACTAATATGTCATACAATAATAAAAGCAAAACCCACAACACATTAACAAACTCTGTGACACACACACGGCATTTGCAGGATTCAAACCACTACCTGAATATGTTATGATATTACAGACATACACGTTCACATGACACGCTATATGTTTTACTGGGGATATCCTTATCAAATGCTGTATTTCTATGAGTCTGACTCCATTAGAGTTGACAAAGATGTATTTACCACTTTTGAAGTATTGTCAAGGTCTCGGAAAGTAGCACTCCTCTCAAAGGTGATTACACAGTACCACACACATTCAGCAATTGCAGGATTTAAAACTCTACCTAACTATGTTCTCAGAATACAGACATACACATTAACACCACGTGCTATATGCTTTACTGGCATTTTCATTTCCACACCTACATCTGTATGCTGCTGACATCATCAGAGCTGCCAAAGAGGAATATACCTATATTGAGGTGTTTCCATATTCTACAAAAGGCACATTCACCTTCCATGAAGTCACACAAACACATATACCCCACACACTCAGCAACTGCAGGATTGAAACTCCTACCTAACTATGTTATGACACTAAAGACATACGCATTAACATGATGCGCTATATGCTTTACTGACTTTCTCATTTCCACACCTATATTTGTATGCTGCTGACATCATCAGAGCTGCCAAAGAGGAATATACCTATATTGAGGTATTTCCATATTCTACAAAAGGCACATTCACCTTCCATGAAGTCACACAGACACCCCCCCCCCACACACACACACACACACTCAGTAACTGCAGGATTCAAATCCCTATCTATGTTATGACACTAGAGACATACGCACTAACATGAAGCGCTATATGCTTTACTGGCTTTCTTATTTCCACACCTATATTTGTAGGATGCTGACATCATCAGAGCTGCCAAAGAGGAATATACCTATACTGAGGTGTTTCAATACTCTCCAAAAAGCACATTCACTTTCCATGAAGTCACACAGACACATACACACCCCCCACACACACAATGCAGGATTCAAACTCCTACCTAACTATGTTATACCACTAGAAACATACACATTAATGCAACTCACTATTTGCTTTACTGTGTGTATTCTTTCCACTGCTATATATGTAGTACACTGATATCAGGCTACACATGGTAATGGGTGCGCAGTTCATGTTATGAAATCCCCCAAGACTGCACCATGGGCGACAGCAGGTGTTGACAGCATGTATAGGACAACACTGGTTTCTCCCACTGGTAGGTGCTGGTGTGTATGAGCTGAGACGTACCTCCCTGGACTACATGAAAAGAGACATACAGGAGCTCTCTTGAGTATGCAGGCCAGGCCGGTATGACCCTGACCTTGAGTAGCATCTTACCATCACCAAGAATGATGCCACAATATGAAGACAAGTTGATCAATTTCAACAATTGGCTTAAGTACTGGCGTCATTCAAAGGGGATCCAATGCCTGTTAGCCTGGGATGACATGCTCGACAAGCCACGCTTCTTCACTAGGGATGGCTTGCACCTGTCACCCCTGGGCTTTCGGATATTGGCGAAGGCTCTTGCCACCCCCATAATGCCTTTTTTATGCAAGGCTCAAAAGACAAACCCACCTCCATAGGTAACACAAGGGAAAAGAAATTAAGGGTGGTGCTACTCAATGCCAGAAGTCGTAACCTCAAGACGCACGCACTCAAAACCCCCCTCAGCATGGAGAACATCGATGTCTGAGCAGTGACTGAGACCTGGTTCAAGGCTCCCGAGAGCACCCCAGCACTACCAGGCTATACCTCATACCATACTTTTCGACCACAAAACTCGGACTGAACCACAAAAGGAGGGGGAGTATCAATTTCCATCAAAGATACCCACACCTCCAGGTTGGTGGCACAGCACAAAGAGTCAGAGACTATCCCTGTGCAACTAACAGGGGGTAAAACTGCCTCCCAGTTTATGGCCTGCTACAGACCACCTGCCCAAACCCAGGAACCCCACTTGACCTTCCCGAGAACATTGGAAAATATGACGATCTCTCCAAACACCATTATATTGGGGGACTTCAACTACCCAAACATAGACTGGGAGCATTACTGTAGCTCCAACACCCTAGCCCAAAGGTTCCCAGAATTTATACACTCAAATGCTATGGAACAACTAGTCACCACTCCCACAAGAGGGGAAAACATACTGGACCTGTTCATCTCCAACATGGGGATCTTATGCTCCAGACCGGAAGTGTATCCCTCACTGGTGAGATATGACCATAAATCAGTCTCAATGGATATCCACATCCTGTCCCCACCCCCTGCCCAGAAAACAACAGTAAAAAAGCTTTCTAAAGCAAACTTCACAGTCCTCCAAACCAAGGTGGAATCCTTCAAAGCCCCCAGGCCCATGGGAAATACGGCCCAGACTGCAGAATCCTTTATAAACGCCTTCTATGATCACCTACAGGGATGCATGGATCATGCAATCCCAAATAAAACCAAGGGCCAATCCCCCAAAGGTAGGCATCCTGTCGGGTGGACCCCAGCCATAAACAAACTATACAATAGGAGGAAGCTACTGCATGATAAAGCAAACTCCCGAAAAGGGAAGGCACCTGTAATCAGTTTTAGCAAGAGACTACGGGCACTCATGAAATCATCTAAGGCCAGTTTTGAGAAACAACTGCACAGGACACTAAAGATAACCACAAGGCTTTCTTTAGTTATGTTAGGAAGCTGGGTGGAAACTCCCAGATATGCTCAGAGTTAGTCCAAAATGACAGAATATACACTGATCCCACAGACATTGCCAATATCCTGGCTGACAGGTTCAGCGCAAACTTCTCCCACCCCTCCCCCCCAAAAGAGCAAATATGTATCCCAGCAGAGTGCTGCCCCACTGACATATCAGATGCTCAGGTAAGAGCCGCCCTCTCCAAAGCAAAAATCACAGCATCAATGGGACCAGACGGTGTCCCAGGCTGCATCCTACATGAACTCCAAGAAGAGCTGAGCCCCAACATAAAGCTACTGTTCATTCTCAGCCTTACTACAGGATATGTACCCAAAGAATGGCATACAGCAACAGTGGTCCCTCTCCAAAAAGGTGGCACCTCAACAGATCCTGGAAACTATCACCCCATAAGCCTGACCAGCTTGGTCTGCATGGCTATGGAGAGGATCATCATGGAAATCATAAATAGGGACATTGGGGACCTACAGTCACTGGATCCTACCCAGTTTGGCTTTGTTAAGGGCAGATCATGCCTCTTAAACTTGGTTGATTTCTTTGAAACAGTCACCAAGGCCATTGACGAGGGGAAGGTGGTCCATACAGCCTACCTGGACCTAGCAAAAGCCTTCAATACAATACCCCACTCAGGCATCATAGATAAGCTCTCCAGCTTAAATATAAATCCCTATGTCACTAGATGGGTTGCAAACTGGCTCAAGGACAGAACCCACATGGTCAGAATTGCTGAAGCCATGTCAGACTCCAAACCAGTTACAAGTGGCATCCCACAAGGCTCAGTCCTTGGACCTCTCTTGTTCGGTATATATTTCTCAGAGGTACAGGCCAATACAGGAGGACTGTGGCTGACCAAGTTCAAAGATGACTGCAAACTGGGCGCCATAATTGACTCTCCAGCTGACATAAGCATCATCCAAAAGGGTCTCATAGAAACTGATAACTGGTGCCAGACCCATGGCCTCAAGCTAAACGCCAAAAAGTGTATAGTCATCCCCTTTGGCAAAACCAAAGTACACACAAATTACCACATAGGTGGTAAGCCATTAAGCACAGAAGAAGTAATTAGGGACCTGGGGACCCAAGTTGATAGCAATCTATCTTTTCATAACCACGTGGCCAAAGTAGTTAGGAAAACCTTCTATATAACCCACCTAATCATGAAGGGATTCACATCCAGATCAAGGGAGGTCATTGTGCCTCTGTACTCATCCCTCATCACACCCATAATTGAATACAATGTCCCTTTTGGGATGTACCTTACCCAACACCTGCAGCAACTGGAAAGACCCCAGAGGTACCTCACCAAGAGGATCAAAGGGCTCAAACAGATTCCATATACTGCCAAGCTAAGGAAACTCCAGCTCTACTCAGTTGCATACCGCCTGCTAAGAGGCGATCTGCGCCTGACTTATAAAGCCATGTCCAACTCAGAATTAATGGACGTGCTGCACCTCATAAAATCCAAATCCCATCGAGCTACGCCCTCGAGGGACTTGAACCTCAGCACAGAAATAAATAGAACATGCTGGAGGGACAGATTCATAACCCAGAGGCTCCCTTCACTCTGGAAGAGAATCCCAGTCCAAGTTAGGCAGAGTCCCTCACTGACTCTCTTCAAGAGGAATCTTGATGAGTGGATGGGAGACCATATGTTTACCCCAGGTATCAATTCTGTGTCACTGTTAGACAGAGGCAGTTAACTTACCTCGAATAAGGGCATATTAAAACTCACTTGAAAATGGGTGGCGAAAGCCAAACATGCTCTGGCTAGGCTTACAAATGCCCTAGGACAGATAGCCTAGTATGAACCTATGAACCTCTGAACATTGGCAAAGTATTTATGTAGGCCTTCTATATATCCCACCTTATCCATAAAGGTTTCACTTATGAAGCAAGTGTAATCTTTGTGCACCTGTACTCATCAGGACCATACTTGCATACAATGCACCATTTTGGATGTACCTTACCCGACACCTGCTGCAAATTTACTGACCACAAAGGTACCTCACCCAACAGGAGAGTCTTACAGATGGCCTACACAGTTCAGCTACAGACACTCAAGATGTACTCAGTTGCTTAATGCCTACCCAATGCCTACCCAGATGCAATCTGTGACTGCTGTATACAGCCATGTACAAGCAAGACGTATTGGTCATGCTCCACCTCAGGATATCTGTATCCCTTACAGCTACACGATACAGGGATGTCAAACTCGGCACAGGAGTATTACTACATGCAGCAAGGCCAGATTCATATCACAGGGGCTACACTCACTCTGGAACATACTCACACTCCACATTAGGCAGAGACACTCACTGACCCTCTTCAGTGGAGGTCTCAATGAGAGTATGGGTGATCATTCATTTACCCATGGGATGTCTTCTGTGTCCCTGCTAGACAGAGGCACAATACACTAACTGTACAACAGCTATCTTGTGTGATCTACAATTCCAAGGCACAATATAGTAGTCTACAGGGTGGTGAAAGCCAAGCACAGTCTGGATAGCATTATGAATGCCCTATGGCTGATACCTACTATCAAGCAATTACACTATGTACCTATTACACTAACTGTACAACAGCTATCTTGTGTGACCTACAATTCCAAGGCACAATATAGTAGTCTACAGGGTGGTGAAAGCCAAGCACAGTCTGGATAGCATTATGAATGCCCTATGGCTGATACCTACTATCAAGCAATGACACTATGTACCTATGATACTGTTTGGTGTGCACAGTGTTTATTGTTGATACTGACTGCAGGTTTGTCATCTTTGTTTTCCTACTTTCTATGTACAACATATGTATCTGTAGTACATATGTGATTATGACTGACTTCCAAGATGTTCTATATATGTCTGTTATCTTATAAGTATGTGCACAAGCCAAGACTGTTGGCTTGTGAGGGGTTCCTGGATTAACACATGAACCACCAGATATGTCTGGCACCCTGCTGCATGCACACATGGCCTAAGTGTGTGAGCATGCTCAGTTTGCCCTTTCAGTGTTTTGTTGCCTCACATTTTTCTCATTTATTTAAGTGTGTGGGCATGCCCAGTATAACCTGTCAGTATGTTGCTGTCTGGGGTCCAATACATTTGTCAACATGTGTGAACACAGACATTATTAACATGTATAGTATGTGTGTTGTACATCAAGTTATATTTATAATGCAGGGCCCACCCATGTGTCATAACTCAACATGAATTATGCTGTGCCTGCAGGGTTTCCTTGAGACACTTTGCATAGACTTATCAACATGTCTTCCTACAGGCTGATCATTGAAATACTGTCATGGCTTAGTGGTTCAGTACTTAAACTATAGTGTATGGTTTCCTGGGTTCAAGGCCTGTCACTGCTTCAAATTCTCCTATTGTGAAGATCAGACTCCTAAAGGTCAAGTAAAGCATATTTGTGTATGTTTACCTGCTTTTGCTCAAATATGGCCATCTTTGACCAAACTTGCTCAACATTTGTCAACATTGATGAATGGTGGCCAATATTGCTGAAAATTGTCCAAAGTTGTGGCAGTTAGTGTGTATGATTGTGTTTACATATTATTATATAGTAGCAAAGCTGTTTAGCACTGCTTTATATTAGTTAACAAAATGCAATCATGCCTCAGGTAGTGCTGCAGGGCTGCCTATGTCGGATGCAATTCGTACACTCCCTATACATGTTTGGGAACAGGGAGTGTCAACTTAGTCATCCCTTTTACTATATGTGCAGGTCAGGAAGAGGTATCATTTCCAGGGCTCCAGCACACACATTAATTATTATGCCCTGGGCATCACACACAACCTGGCAGTTGATGGAGGGGAAGCCCTTGCTGTTAATGTAGGCCTTACCCCGCTCACCAACTGGTGCTTTGATACGTATGTGCATGCAGTCTATTGCACCCACTACCTCAGGGTATTCTGCTATTTGCTGGAAAAGACGCATATTGCTGGCCAATACCTCACAGGAATTCGGGAAATATACATGATCACCGACATGTGCTGACATGGCATCCAGGAACTGGTGCAGTACCCTGGGTGCTGATGCCTGTGATATCCCCATCATATCACCAGTTGGTCTCTGGAAAGTACCTGTTGCTAGTATTCGTAGGCCAACACATACCTTGGTTTCCACTGAAATGGGTTCCCCTCTGTTGGTTCTGTATGTGAGGCGTGGCCTGCACAGCTCAACAATTTGCTGCATGAGGTCTCTATCCACTCTATAGCGCTCCACTATCTCCAGCTCATGTAGCCCCTGGTAGGTTACCCTTGGCCTGTACACTCTTCTCCGTCTCTGCACTGGATGTTCATCAGCAGCATTACCATTGTCACCGCCCTCAGCATATTGCATATGTCGCCTTATGACAGCAATGGCAGCCCCTAACATTTTCTTTGTCTCAGTACAGCTTTTTCAGTATTCACTTCTCTTAGCTCACTGCATTGCTGCAGTGTGTCTGAGCAATACATGGTAAAAAGTTGTCTGCTGAGTTTTAAGTGCTGTGCTGGGCTGGACTAGTGTACTGCCTGTGTAATTGCCTGATTCTGATTGTTTCCACCTGCTAGCTCTGCTGATTCTCCCTGGTTAACTTCCTACTGTTTGTTGTGCTTCCTTTTCCCTTCCTATTTCCACAAGGGGCAGCGCCGTGCACACGAGCGCAAACACGCGCACACCAACTCACACGTGTGCACACAAGCTTACATGGCCCAACACTTGCTAATTCCTGCTTAAACGTGTGCACACATGTACAAACGCACATACACAAATGTCAATAGTCTTCATGACACTTACTCCAGCTTAAAAGCATGCACACATTGTTACTCGGTTCTACAGGCATGCACACGCATGCAAACACATTCTAAACACTTTTATAAGAAAGTTTAGTAATATTTATTCATTGCATACATCTTCTATTTCTTAACTTTACCTAGGATACCTGCTGACACACCTCTTCCATTGATGAGTACCTGACAGCAGACACATGCCACTCTGCTCCAATGAGCTTACATTTTTTCATATATGCCCCCCTCGTGATGTCACCTATCTTCTACTCTGTTACTCCCCTTATCTTAAGTCTTGCACTCCACTGACTGTGCTCATTTGCTATGTAAACTTGTGATTCACTATCCTTACCCTCATTTGCATAGGATTGCCTAGTAATGCTTGGTTACATCTCTTGGACTGAGTTCCCCCCTTGGCAACCTCTACTCGGTAGCCATGTTGTCTTCAGCCTGCCATTCACTTGCATTGTATATTATGATATCTTATAAAATGCCTATTTGTGGCTTTTATTTTCTTATTTTATGATTTTTATAATGCACCCCATTTGCTGTGCGCTAAGCTTAAACCTCGCCGATCAAGGAAAAAAAAATTATTTTTATTTTTTGCATCAGGGAAATTTGCCAATGGCCATATATTTGGCCATTGGCATGCTTCCTCAACCATATGCAACCTTTATTTGGAGCTGTCAAAGCTCCATTGTGCTATTTGCAGAACGGTACTCAGTTGCCAACTGACTACATTTCTGCAGATAACACGTCTCCTACTCGGACAGGTTTGTGCTTCCTGGATCGCAAATTTACCTCATTTGCATGCCTTTCAGCTGCAAGTGAGGTAATTTGCATATCCAAGTCCTGTCCGTGTAGGAGCAGTTTAAGGGGCTGTTTGCAATGCTGTTCCTGGATCGCTCATTGGACATGTTGGCTGCATGGAGTCTTACTCTACTCTTAGACTCTGTACAAGCCTTCATGAATCCGGCCCACTGTCTTAGGTAATATAATAATGACTGAGAACCAAACAGGAAAAATGTACCATGAAGACCAGGAACTATACCTCTAACAAACACAAATAGCAGCTTAATAATCTTTCTCTGAACAAACACAAATAGCAGCAAAATATACTTCTCTCTCCTAGCACCTCAGTCAAAAACACCTTTAAGGGGGTAAACTATTATTGAAACAAGACACACCTTATATAACACAATACAAACTGTCTTAGGTAATGTTTAATAGCTACTGACTGTATTTTCCAATGTTCAAGGTATATGCCCAAGATATAGCTGCTTTCTGTTAGATTGTAGTTCATTGTATCTGATACTTGAAGTTCAATTAGTTGATCTGCTTTGCAGACTTTCCTTAATTACAAGCATTTGTTTTTTGCTTCTAATTGCACTGTTTACACTGTGATTTTTTTCATTAGATCTGTTTTACTTACCCCTCCTTGTTCATCTTTCTCTCCATTTGCTGCCCCTAGCTTTCCACTGACAGCTCACCTCTGTCTGCACACTCACCCCATACATCCACCCACTGAATCCAACCTACACTCTTCCCCCTGCACCCCTATTTCCACCTTGAGCCCCTCTCATACCAGTTCTTCCACCTCTAGACCTCAGTCATTTGTAACTCTAACCAACTTCCTCTCTCTCACACACACCCCACTCCATTTTACATAGGTTCAGAGGTTCATACTAGGCCATCTTCCCTAGGGCATTTATAAGCCTAGCCAAGAGTGTGTTTGGCTTTCGCCACCCATTTTAAATTAATTTTGCTATGCCCTTTTTCGAGGTTAGTATACTGTGCCTCTAACAGTGACACAGAAGTGATACCCGGGGTAAACCTATGATCTCCCATCCACTCATCAAGACTCCTCTTGAAGAGAGTCAATGAGGGACTCTGCCTAACCTGGACTGGGATTTTATTCCAGAGTGAAGGGATCCTCTGGGTTATGAATCTGTCCCTCCAGCATGTCCTATTTATTTCAGTGCTGAGGTTCAAGTCTCTCGAGCACGTAGCTCAATGGGATTTGGATTTTCTGAGGTGCAGCATGTCCATTAATTCCGGGTTGGACATGGCTTTATACGTCAGGCACAGATCACCTCTGAACAGGCGGTATGCCACTGAGTAGAGCTGGAGTTTCTTTAACCGGGCAGCATATGGCATCTATTTGAGCCCTTTGATCCTCTTGGTGAGGTACTTTTGGGGTCTTTCCAGTTGCTGCAGGTGTCTGGTAAGGTACATCCCAAAAGGGACATTGTACTCAATTATGGGCCTGATGAGAGACAAGTAACAAGGCACGATGACCTCCCCTGATCTAGATGTGAATCCCTTCATGATTAGGTGGAATATATAAAATGTTTTTCTAACCACTTTGGCCACGTGGTTGTCAAATGAGAGATTGCTATCAACTTGGGTCCCCAGGTCCCTAATTACTTCTTCTGTACTTAATGGATTACCACCTATGTGGTAATTTGTGGGCACTTTGTTTTTGCCAAAGGGGATGACTATACACTTTTTGGCGTTTAGCTTGAGGCCATGGCTCTGACACCAGTTGTCTGTTTCTATGAGGTCCTTTTGCAGGATGCTTGTGTCAGCTGGAGAGTCGATTATGGCGCCCAGTTTGCAGTCATCTGCGAACTTGGTCAGCCACAGTCCTTCCATGTTGGCCTGTACCTCCGAGAAATATATACCGAACAAGAGAGGTCCCAGGACTGAGCCTTGTGGGACGCCACTTGTAACTGGTTTGGAGTCTGACATGGCTCCAGCAATTCTAACCATGTGGGTTCTGTCCTTGAGCCAGTTTGCAACCCATCTAGTGACATAGGGGTTTATATTTAAGCTGGTGAGCTTATTTATAATGCCCGAGTGGGGTATTGTATCAAAGGCTTTTGCGAGGTCCAGGTAGGCTGTGTGGGCCACCTTCCCCTCGTCAATGGCCTTGGTGACTGTTTCAAAGAAATTGACCAGGTTTAAGAGGTAGGATCTGCTCTTAAAGCCGAACTGGGTAGGATCCAGTGTCTGCAGGTCCCCAATATCTTTATTTATGAGCTCCATGATGATCCTTTCCATAGCTTTGCAGACCAAGCTAGTCAGGCTTATGGGGCAATAGTTTCCAGGATCCGTTGAGGCACCACCTCTGTGGAGAGGGACCACTGTTGCTGTACGCCACTCTTTGGGTACATATCCTGTAGTAAGGCTGAGATTGAACAGTAGTTTTATGTTTGGGTTTAGCTCTCCTTGGAGTTTATGTAGGATGCAGCCCGGGACACCGTCTGGTCCCATTGATGCTGTGTTTTTTGCTTTGGAGAGGGCAGCTCTTACCTGAGCATCTGAGATGTCAGGGGGGTAGCACTCTGCTGGGATAGATATTTGCCCTTTTGGTGGGGAGTGGGGGGAGTTTGCACTGAACCTGTCAGCTAGGATGTTGGCAATGTCTGTGGGTTCGGTGTATTTTTTGTCATTCTGGACTAATTCTGAGCATATCTGGGAATTCCCACCCAGGATCCTAACATAACTAAAGAAAGTCTTGTGATTATCCTTAGTGTCCTGTGCAATGTTTCTCTCGAAGCTGGCCTTAGACGATTTTATGAGTGCCCATAGTTTTTTGCTAATACTGATCAGAGATGCCTTCCCTTTTTGAGATTTTTCTCTATCATGTAGTAGCTTCCTCCTTCTAGTGTATAGTTTGTTTACAGCTGGGGTCCACCAGACAGGACGTCTGCCTTTGGAGTACTGGGTCTTGGTTTTATTTGGGATTGCATGATCCATGCATTCCTGAAGGTGTTCATAGAATGCGTTTATAAAGGATTCTGCGGTCTGGGCTGTATTTTCCACAGGCCCAGGGGCTTTGAAGGATTCCACCTCGCTTTTGAGGAGTGTGAAATTTGCTTTAGAGAAGTTTTTCACTGTGGTTTTCTGGGAAGGGGGTGGGGTCAGGATGTGAATATCCAGTGAGATTAGTTTATGGTCCGATTTTACCAGTGAGGGATACACTTCTGGTCTGGAGCATAGAGTCCCCATGTTGGTGATGATCAGGTCCAGTATGTTTTCCCCTCTTGTGGGAGTGGTAACAAGTTGTTCCATAGCATTTGAGTTTATAAATTCTAGGAACCTTTGGGCTAGGGTGTTGGAGCTAGAGTAATGCTCCCAGTCTATGTTTGGGTAGTTGAAGTCGCCCAATATAATGGTGTTTGGAGAGACCTTCATATTTTCCAGTGTTCTCAGGAAGGCTGAGTGGGGTTCCTGGGTTTGGGAGGGTGGTCTGTAGCAGGCTATAAACTGGAAGGCAGTTTTACCCACTGTTAGTTGCACATGAATAGTCTCTGATGCTTTGTGCTGTGCCACCACCCTGGAGGTGTGGGTATCTTTGACAAATATTGATACTCCCCCTCCTTTTGTGGTTTGGTCCAAGTTTTGGGGCTGAAAAACATGGTATGAGGTATAACCTGGTAGTGCTGGGGTGCTCTCAGGAGCCTTGAACCAGGTTTCTGTTACTGCACAGATATCTATGTTCTCCATGTTAAGGAGAGTTTCGAATGCGTGTATCTTGACGTTTAGACTTCTGGCGTTGAGTAGCATTACTCTTAGTTTCTTATCCCTTGTGATACCTATGGAAGTGGGTTCGTCTTTTGAGCCTTGCCTAAACAAGGCACTATGGGGGGTAGCAAGAGCCTTTGCCAATATCCGAAAGCCCAGGAGTGACAGGTGCAAGCCATCCCTAGCGAAGCATCGTGGCTTGTCGAGCATGTCATCCCAGGCTGACAGGCATTGGATCCCCTTTGAATGACACTAATACTTAAGCCAATTGTTAAAATTGATCATCTTGTCTTCATATTGTGGCATTATTCTTGGTGAGGGTAAGATGCTACTCAAGGTCAGAGTCATACCGGCCTGGGCTACATGCTCAGAGAGCTCCTCTATGTCTCTTTTCATGTAGTCCAGGGAGGTATGTCTCAGGTCATTCACACCAGCATGGACAATGACTGAGTCATATTTGTACTTGCTTTGGAGTGACCTGAGTGCTTGTGTTATGTGGTGGATCCTAGCGCCCAACAGGCAGCTCACCGTGACCTTCTCCTTGTTCAGCCTGGTGAGCGGGACGTCAGTGCACCTTACGACAGAGTCACCTATTACAAGTGTATCAGGTGTGTTGTTTAGCCTTAAGGTCTATGACTGTTCGGCACACTGGCTTTGTGGGCTATGTGTTGAGAGGAGATTGACAACTCACCTTTGGACATGCTAGAATAGTATTGGGAATTCCTTTATAATTGAAAAAAAGGGCCAATGGGGAACAAGGTACTCAAGGGGAGTTTGTGAGGCTGTAGTGCTTTTAATTTTTTAGTGCTGACTTACATAATTGCTTTAGTGAGCAAGTGCTAGGTAACTTAAATGCAAAAATGACAAACAGTAACTTTCTTTCAAGTGAAACAAGGAAATAAGTACAGTAAGCAATGCAGATATCACTAGGGATCCACAGAAGTGGTGAAAAGCTGCGTTTTAGGTGGAATTAGCATTTCAGGGAAATAACAAGCAGACAAACAACAAGCATACAAACAAAGCTAGATTCAGCAGGCCTGGATCTAATCTATGCTACAGCAAACAAGGTGTACCAATTTCAGTAAGAAGCAGTTCAAATATGCAGGCACTATAAGCATTTAACCAGAAATTCCCAGCTCAAAAGGGCAGAGTCCCGCCTCTCCTCCCACAAGAGTGCAGACCACGAACCTTCTTAATGTAAAATAAGTGGCCTGAAGCCCAAGTGCTTAAACCAGAACTAATACACTTTTAGAATAACAGACACTGAGCCCTCAATCAGCAGTTCCCCAACTTAGAAGGATGTAAGCTACCTGTTCTGCCACTACAGTGCAGACCACAAACCTTCTTCATGTAAAATAACTGGTCTGAAGCCCAAGTGCTTAAACCAAAAGGCTTAGAATGAGTTACACCAAGCAGTAGTAAATACAACTGAGTACTTTTAAGATGACGCAAAAGCAAAATAAAGTAGGAAGAAACGCAAATACAGTAAAAGCAGATCATTTTTTTTTTTTTTGAGTGAGCAAATGAGATGGGCCCAGGAGTGACAGGACAGAAACAAGTGCAAATGCACTTATTACCAAATTATCAGAAACAAACAACCCAACAGATGCTTAATAAAAGTGGACAATTTCCAGTTAATACCTCAAACACAGTGAAACTAGCTAGAAAAATATGCAGTACATAAAGTGCTATAAATAACAAAGAAATAAAGAACAAAATAAACAAAAAACAGGATACTTAATGTTATATATTATAGCTCCGAGTTTCCTCAGTGTCCTTCCTTTGATTATCTCAGTGTGAAATGGCAGAACACTCACAACTGAACTTCTTAGGTAACAGAAAGTTGAAACCTGAGACAGCTTTTAAGAAAGAAATCTCAAAAGAACCAATGAGGTGCTTAGTCTAAGCTGTAGTCCAGGTGACCTCATTCAGCCAATGACCTCAAACAATTCTCTCTCACTGAAATGCCTGATGGCTTTGCCTAAACCAAGATGTCCCTGAATATGTGTTCAGACACACAGCCTCCACAAACACTAGGCCCAAATACAAGCCTGAATATGGAAATGCTACAAATATCCCCACTACTTAGAACAAACTGCAGAAATGTTTCTCACAGCCGAAAAGCAGCAGTGAGCCTTTAAATGAAAGTTTTAAACAGCTAAAGGAGCCTCTAGAAAAAAGAGTTTAACTCCAACAAGTTATCAGAAACAAACAACCCAACAGATGCTTAATAAAAGTGGACAGTTTCCAGTTAATACCTCACACACAGGGAAACTAGCTAGAAAAATACACAGTACACAAAGTGCTATAAATAACAAAGAAATAAAGAACAAAATAAACAAAAAGCAGGATACTTAATGTTATATATTATAGCTCCGAGTTTCCTCAGTGTCCTTCCTTCAATTATCTCGGTGTGAAAATACATAAAATACCTCCCTCCATACATGCTAACATTTGTACTGCTCATTGCATCATAAACTCTGGGTTACACTTCTCCCTAACCCCTCCTTCTCTCTCTTAATTTTTTCTTTTTCAGGTTAGTAATAACTTCCATCCTGCAAAGCCCACAGACCTACCCTGCTGGGAAAAGCTACAGTCAGGTCCTCCCTGTTGGTGCCTCCTGCCATTTATCAGAGACTGCTAAAGTATGGCCTGCTAAGTGCACTAGTTTGTGATACCTGGACCATTACTCCCATGTAGGCTACTCTGTTGCACACCTCGAGTCTGCCCCCTGTATCTCCTTCTACCCTGCTTCCTCCACTTCCCCTACCTTCCTGCAACTATTTTTTTACTCTTACATCTCTGTTTGTCTAAACCCCCCATCTGCTCTTTCACTGATCTCTCCTACTCTGAACTGTCCTGCCTGCATTTCTCTATTTCCTTAAGAAAATTATTAATATGAAAAAGAAAGGTACTTTTCTCTGCTTAAACTGTTGCAGTTGTAAGTTCATTGCTTCTGACACTGAATTTGTACACCCAGTAAATAAGAAAAAATATTTTCTTAAATATTCAGCTACATGTAATACAACTTATATAGTGTATTTGGTGACTTGCTCTGCATGTTCTTGTTTTTATATAGGCAAATCAACTAGAAGGGTGAGAGATCGAATCATAGAGCATCACAGACATTAGACAAAATGTACAAATGAATCCACTTGCTAAACATGTGATGGATTGTGGTTTAAACCATATATTGAAGTTTAGAGTCATACAAATGTTGACCAAAAGTATAAGGGGAGTTGATCATAAGAATAAATTAGAAGTAATGGAATATGAATGGCTTTTATGCCTAAGGGTGGATTTTTATCCAGGCTTAAATACAATGGTTATTTTAAAGCCTATTTTAAAGCTCAAACAAATGAGCTTAAAATGATGTTTGTCCTGCTGTGTCTTTAAAAGTGAGTTTTGTAAATGTAATTGTTTGTTTTAGACTATTGGGAGAGTTTGAACATGTGACGTATTTTAAATGTCATTTAAAATGGAGTTTATTCATAGTTTTCATACACTGAAGAAGGGAATTGTTTATTCCTGAAAGCTTTGTTCTATTAAATTGTGTTTCTACAGTTCAGCATGTTTTTGTTTATTGAAAGTTTGTTGTACTTGGATTTACCAGTTGTGGATCTTGGAACTGTTGCAGTATTTGCCTTTTAAACAAGTTTGTGTTGATTGTTCTGTTAATTCAGGAGGTGTGGTGATTTTTCCCTCTGCAAGATGGCCATAGTAATAAGCAGGTGTGCATTTAGAGCTATAACATGCACATTCACATTTTGCTGGGAGTTCAGGTTATGAACTGTTTGAAGATTACACAGCAATGTTATCACATATCCATCAAGGGTTATTTTTGCAGGAAATGTTGACTATGCTAGTTCATCATCATCATCATCATCTTTTGGCTTTTCCTGTTAGGGGTCGCCACAGCGAATCATCTCTTTCCATTTCTTCCTATCCTCTGCATCTTGCTCTGTCACACCAACCGCCTGCATGTCCTCTCTCACAACATCCATAAACGTTATCTTAGGCCTTCCTCTTTTCCTCTTACCTGGCAGCTCCATCCTTAGCATCTTTTTCCCAATATACCCATCATCCCTCCTCAGCACATGTCCAAACCTACGCAATCTCATCTCTCTTGCTTTGTCTCCAAACTGTCCAACATGAGCTGACCCTCTAATATACTGATTCCTAATCCTACCTATCCTAGTCGCACCAAGTGCAAATCTTAACATCTTTAACTCTGCCACATCCAGCTCTGACTCCTACCTTTTTGTCAATGCCACTGTCTCCAACCCATATAACATAGCTGATCTCACTACTGCCTTGTAGACCTTCCCTTTCACTCTTACTGGTGCCCGTCTGTCACAAATCACTCCTGACATTCTTCTCCACCCATTCCACCCTGCCTGTACTATCTTCTTCACCTCTCTTCCACATTCACCATTACTTTGAACTGTTGATCCCAAGTACTTAAACTCGTCCACCTTTACCAAATCTACTCCCTGCATCCTCACCATTCTTCTACCCTCCCTCTCATTTACACACATATATTCTGTCTTAGCCCTGCTGACCTTCATTCCTCTGCTCTCTAGAGCATACCTCCACCTCTCCAGAGTCTCCTCAATCTGATTCCTACTCTCACTACAGATCACAATGTCATCTGCAAACATCATAGTCCACAGGGCCTCCTTTCTGATCTCATCTGTCAACCTGTCCATCACCACTGCAAATAAGAAAGGACTCAGAGCTGATCCTTGATGCAATCCCACCTCCACCTTAAACGGATCTGTCACTCCCATTGCAGTCCTCACCACTGTCACACTACCCTCGTACATATCCTGTACCACTCTTACATACTTCTCTGCCACTCCCGACTTCCTCATACAATACCACAACTCTTCTCTAGGCACCCTGTCATATGTTTTCTCCAAGTCTACAAAGACACAATGCAACTCCTTCTGACCTTCTCTGTATTTCTCCAATAACACTCCCAGAGCAAACATTGCATCTGTAGTGCTCTTTCCTGGCATGAAACCATACTGCTGATCACTAATCATCACCTCCCTTCTTAACCTAGCTTCTACTACTCTCTCCCATAACTTCAACTAGTTGAATAATTAAAGTCACGTTGGAGAAAAGGAAAAACATGTTCATTTGTTTCAGATTAATGTTGTGCTGTTACCAGAAAATGCTAAGGTATCACAGAATTTTCCAGAATTATATGCTCTGTAGATGTTTGCACAGGAAACATTATTTAAGCAGCATTTTCTCACTGAGCTAATCGAAGGAAGGACACTAAGCAAACTCAGAACTATAATATATAACATTAAGTATCCTGTTTTTTGTTTATTTTGTTCTTTATTTCTTTGTCATTTATAGCACTTTGTGTACTGTATATTTTTCTAGCTAGTTTCACTGTTTGTGAGGTATTAACTGGAAATTGTCCACTTTTATTAAGCATCTGCTGGGTTGTTTGTTTCTGATAACTTGTTGCAGTTAAACTCTTTCTAGAGGCTCCTTTAGCTGTTTAAAACTTTCATTTAAAGGCTCACTGCTGCTTTTCTGCTGTGAGAAACATTTCTGCAGTTTGTTTCTAAGTAGTGGGGATATTTGTAGCATTTCCATATTCAGGCTTGTATTTGGGCCTAGTGTTTGTGGAGGCTGTGCTGTGCGTCTGAGCACATATTCAGGGACATCTTTGTTTAGCCAAAGCCATCAGGCATTTCAGTGAGAGAGAATTGTTTAAGGTTACTGGCTGACTGAGGTCACCTGGACTACAGCTTAGACTAAGCACCTCATTGGTTCTTTTGAGATTTTTTCTTAAAAGTTGTCTCAGGTTTCAACTTTCTGTTACCTAAGAAGAAGTTAGACAGATAAACTCATCTTGATTTAAAACATAAGAGGTACTCTAGAAGATTTTCTTTTTTGTTTGTTTCTCAACAGTTATAGGGAATTTGATACTCATAAAGCTTAGAAAAGTGTCAGATGGCACTCCACTGATCCCGTTTTTCTTTCATGAAGAATATTTTAAAGAATTGCATGTAGAAATAAAATCCAAAATAAATGTTAATGGAATAATAAATAAAAATCAGTCTGTTTCTTTGTCAAGCAAACTGGTAGCCTTTAATGTGTATACAAAGGCATGGATGCATATTGAATTCTGAGGACTATAAATGCAATCCTTTGAACTGCAGAACTACAAATGTGAACTGTATGCACACACACACACACACACACACACACACACACACACACACACACACACACACACACACACACATGTGCAGAGATGATAGAGATCTAAATAGATAAATAGAAAGCCTTTTGTTAACAGCTTGTTCATATTCATTTAACTATTGAATTAGTGCTAGAAGACTGAATAGTATGATAGAGATCGATAGACAGATAGATATAGATATAGATATACACACAAACATACACACAAAGCCCTGAAGCTGTGGCATGTTGGGGTATTCTCACCACTTCTCCCCATTCTGAGGTTCAGCAATCTTCCTGTTAGTATAAGTAAGTAGCAGGGATATGTGGGCATATGCATACTACTTTCAAAAAGCAAATGCAAATTAAAGTAAAGCAAAACTGATGATGAAAGTTCAGGACAGGGACATCGGCTTACTGTAGGGCCCTCTGCAGGAGCGGTTTTCACTTTAAGAGTAGCGTTTCAGGAACTTAGATGTAACTTTTTCTTTACCTCTGATTAAAGCTAAATTTGTATTTATACTGTCACATTCATTTACAAGAATAGGACACAGAGTAGCTTTACACTTCAAAGAAATTAAGAAAATCAGCTGAGCCATCTATAACTACCTGCTTTTGAACTTAAATAGGGGTCGTAGCAATTAAACCCACCACTACAATATTTTATTAAAACTGTTATGATCCTTGCCTTCTAGAGCTCTCCTAGATAACCATTTAGAATGAAGGTTGCAAGATGCTGTGTTTCAATCACTGTTACTCCATATTTTTAAGGAAATTTTATTATAATTTATTTGAGTTCTTTTCAAAATTCAATCATGGTGTATGGGCATACAGTACAAAATTATTTTCTTTTCGGCCTTCCGCATATTAACCATCAAACTATTCACTGTCATCAAACTAATGACAAAGAACATATGCTTTCTAATTATAATGGTTGTTTACCTACTGCAGAGCTGGATGCATTTGCTACATAAAGCTATAGCCCATACAGTCTATTGTTTATGTTTTCATTCTGTTGGTTTCTAGAATGTAATGTCAGCTATTCATTAGGAGAGATGTTTTAGGAATCTAATTTTGTTCATGAAATTATTTGGACCCTTTATCACTGTGTACCAGTATACAAGTTATGATTTATGTGCATTTTTTCATAAAAGCAAACCAAAAATCCTTGTTCCCTTGGTAAAAGACATATTTTTGATAAAGCTACAAAGTGTTTCTAATAAAGCTTCCACTATTGCCATGTTCACTCTCCCAGTTTTTATATCGTCCACTTCTTTTACAGAGACTTTTAGTATCTTGACCCACCCCAGCTTATAAACAGTTCCCACTCCCCTGGCCCCAATGCATTAACCTATGCAAACCTTATGCTTGATTTAAAAAACAACAGTAATCTGACTCCTTACAAATGCTTTCTATCATATTATACTGAGCTTTGATATTCAGATCGTTAGCAGAAAGCTCTGAGTCACTTAGGATCACTTGCAACCAAAACATTCTTCCATTACTTTCCACTAGCTAGCTAGCCACCCCTACATAGACCAAACACTGCAGCAAATTTCTCCCAAAAAAATTAAACTTGGCAAAGAATTGGTAATAATACAATAAGTTCTGGAGAATTGCCATATATGGTATATTACAAGAAAGGTGGTACTGCTTAGCAAATGTAAAATAATATCTCCCTCTCTCTCTCTCTCTCTCTGTCACTCTCCTACACACATACACTCTCACACACATACATACATACACACACACACACACACACACACACTCATTTTAATTTTTTTTTCTTTCTTTTACACTTGCTAAACAGCAAAAGTGCTGTTTAGTAAGTATAAAATTGATTCATTTCTTTCTCCCTCTCCCACACACACACACACACACTCTAACACACAGACATAAACATATACACGCACGTGCGCGTGCACACACACACACTTTTAGATTTTAATTTTTTTTCTTTTTTCTTTTACACTCACTAAATAGCAAAAGCACTGCTTAGTGAATGTAAAATAATGGTGGCCATTGATATGCTGCCATGAAGTGGCAAGCTCGTTTTTCAATGGGTGTTATCTGTAGAATTATACCCTGTTGGAGAACATTCATTCTCCAATCAGGCTGTGATCTACATGTTAGAATATGTTTAAAGGGTTAATCAAATTATAACTAAAAAGTTTGCTTAAATGCAGGATTAGAGCTTAGTAATATAAAATTGGCATCCATAATATGTGAGGAAACCCTGACAAAAATAATTGGTGCCTTGAAAAACAAAAAACAGCTGTTAATGGACATGCTTCCTCACAGAATCAGCAGAAACTCTAAGAAACAATTCTAAAAAGCAAACATCTCATGCTTTCTCACAAAATCAGCAGAAAAGTCTGACATGCATCATCACATTTGCTTCCTTACAGAATCACCTGTATTTCTGTCAATTGGTAAGAATTTTTCTGAGTCACATACAGTATGCATGCCATTAGGGACCATAGTAGAAAATGTAAACAAAGTTTTCCTTTGGACAGTAATGAAAGGTCAGATAAAATCTGAGAAAAGTTTAAATGTTTGGTATGACCAGCATGTGGGTGAATGGAAAACACTGTTAGGACAGGTTGATGTTAATGCTTTATGCAACTGGATTTATACATATGACTGCTATTTAAAGCAAAGGACCAACTTAAATAAGTTGGGATGTGTTTTGTGTGAAAATGTAGATGTTTCTTTCTGCATACCGTGTCACAGAAATGTAATTCAGGAATTGGTCACAAAGTTAAACCCTCCCATGGAAAGCATGGAGGATGTTCAAAACTCTTTCAGCAAGGAGGGAAAATGTGAGATAAAAGGCAAATGCATTGCAGGGCAATGTAGTTTATATCCAGATGCATCACAGTTATGTCCTGCTACTTCTATTGTTAAAGAGATAGAACATGAACGTGCTGTTATATCAACAGAGGCTGCAGTATAGTATTTGTCACAATTTAAAGGCTACTGTCAAAAATGAAATGAAATACTGGAATCAGATGCCCCAGATGAGGAAAAGGTAGAATCTTTTCAAAATCTTACCACAGATTTTAACATGCTTCTTAAACCAAAACAGAATGAATATAATGAATTTAGGCAGAAAATTTTACTTTTACTATAGAAAAGTACTGCAGCCTTAGAATTTTCAGAACAAACAATGAAAAGATATGCTGAAGCATGCAATTTATTGCAAGAAGACTTAAAAAAACTTAAGAGAAAAACTTCATGAAAAGGAGTAGTACATAAATTCCAATCCCAGCTAACAGAACACAAAACTAAAATTGAAGAATTTAAGGAGCAGTTACAAAAAAGTAAAACACCACAAGTAGACGTTGTAGGGTCAGGCACACCATCAGATTTATATACACAATCATGGTTTTTGCAAACATTACCACAGTGGTATGACAAAAAGGGAATATTCTACAATATGCTTACATTTGAGGAATGGGTAGCATGTACGGCAGGTCCTGGTGTTTGGAATGATACTTTACAGTGCTGTCTCTGGATTTTCATCCCAAAATGTTTTAAGACATTTATTCAGCTTAAACAAAAAGACTATTCTCTTGATACAAAAGTAGGCAGAATAACAGCTGTTTTAATGACTTATACACAGGGGCAACCTTTGACAGCAAAATTGTTAGATAATTTTAAGAACACTATCACAGATAAATTAATGGAACAGGCAGATCATTTTAGGCTAGCATTTTAAATAATTTATTAAAAATGTGATGATGAAATGCACCAGAAAGAAGTACAACAGTTAATACACTGCTTTTTGGAAAAAGTAAAAGGGGTTCCAGGAGACATTAAGTGCATTTATGAAGAAACTTCTGATACATTGGGAGATTTGGTATAGAAACTCATGCAAGGCTGTACCATGGCAGATGATGGTACTTTATATTCACATCAGAGATTTTCTTTAGAAGAGTATTGTGGACCCTTCATAAGTGAGATTCAGGAGAGGGGAAGGGGAGATGATGTGATCAGCTGCCTCCTGAGCATGTGACATCAGCTCCACCAGCTCATTATAGGGTCAGGAAGAGGGTAAATGATCACCAACATGTTTTTTTTCTGTAAAAAATGGGAACATGTAAAACAACTATGTGAATTCTATAAAGAGTGGTGTAAAATGCAGGAAGATAAGGGTAGTTATGCAAAACAGGAAAAAGCTGAAGAATTGGAAGGGAAGGATAAGACATAAGTCGTAGTTCAAAGACCCTATACTATAGGAAAAAACAGCCATAAAGTACATAAATATGATGAGAATGGAAATATATGCCCAGTTGCTTTTCAGGCTACTAGCCCTGTAAATCCACAGCTTATGGCTAGGGAAAGACAAAAAAGAAATTGAAAAGTCACAGTATACTGATGTTTCAGAGGAGGAGGAAAATGAATGCCAGTGGCAAACTGTTTGCCAGATCATAGCATCTGCAAATAGTGAGGATGAATGGAGTAATATACAATAGGAATGTGCCCCCCTACTCTGGTATCTTTCCTTGCTACCTTTAAAAAGGGTCAGGATGGAAGACCCGTGATTGATATCTGGCTAGAGGGGTCATTATGGAAAAAATGTGGTTATTGATACCAGAAGAGCAGTATCAGCTACAAATTATAGGTTGCTGGTGGACCCAACAAAAGGAAAGTGTATTTCGGCCTTTAATGGGACAGGATGTTATGCATTAGGCAGTCAGCCTATAGATATTAAATTCAAACCAGATGGTCAAAATCTCAAAGGTACCTTCCTAATGCATTTTCCCTGGGAAACAAATTGTTGTTCCAGCTGATCAACATTCTGTGATTTTGGTTTTTAGAGTTCAATGTAATAGCATTCGCTATTTTTAACTTTCAACTTCATGATAGAGACCCAAGGTAAACAGCATAACTGTTCAATTCCTTTCAGTGGACTTTGATAATTTCAAACCCTCCATTTTTGTAGACAGAGCCAGAGTCAGGGACAAAGGAAAATACTGGACAGGGTTCTCGGTTGTACCTGAAGACCCAAAATTAGGAAAATCAGAGTTGGTCAGATTGCCGTTGGAATGGAAGCAGTTTTGTACATTTTAAAATATTACAGTCCAGTCAATATATTTTCAGACAGTGCTTACATGGTAAATTTCTTGAGACTACATATGGCTGCTTGGGTCAGAAGATGGTTTGTTGATAATGTGGGAAAACCCCTAAGACATGATGAAATACTAAAGCAAATTTATAAGGTAGCAATGACTGAAAATGCACAAGGACAGTACAGTACAGTATCTTAAAGGTAAGAGTACATCAAAAACCCACCTCAGACACATATAGGTTAAATCCAAAGGCAGATTTGCTCACTAAACAGGCAGCTCAGGTGGTATGGGTCATTTATAAAGAAGGAGAACATAATGCTAATTTTATAGTGGTGATAAACAAAAAGGACAGCTTAAAACAACTAAATGCAGCTTTATCTGTATAAGAAGATTTAGTAAAAATACAAAGACATCAGGGATTAAAGGAAGAAACATATCAGTATGAAATGGAAGTGGTACCTTCAAAGGAGTTTTGGGTGTATAGAACACAAAAGGGCTTGCAACTTCCTTATGTACCTTTTCAGCTAGCATGACAGCTAGTAAAACTAAATCATCAGGTGTTAGGACACATCAGCATAGATAAACTGTAGGCAGTGGTAAAGGAAAAATATTGGAATCCATATTTAAAAAGGTATACAAGTTAGTGTCAGATGAATGTTTAATTTGTTTACAAGTCAATGTTAAAAGTAAACAAAAGCACAGTTACATAGGGTGCAACCAGCTGATGGACCCCAGTATGCAGTTCAAATTAATTATGCTGGACCAATACCTATGGCAAAAGGGGGGGTACAGGTATCTGTCGGTAGTAGTGGATGTATTTTCAAAATGGGTAGAAGCAATTCCTACCAAGACTATGAAAGCAAAGGCCACAGTAGAAGCCTTATGGAAAACATTTTCTGTCACTGGAGATGGCCTAGGGTCACAGAGTCTGACAATGGGCCACATTGTGTTCGTTAGCTTATCAAGCAAATGTGTAATTTGCTAGGAATACAACAGAGGTTTCATGTGCAATATCATCCACAGTCTAGTGGCATAGAAGAAAGAATGAACAGAACTCTTAAGAAAAGATTAAAAAAGGCATGTCTAGAAAAGGGAAATCCATGGGTACAATATCTCCCAAGTATTTTAATGGGCAATAGGGCAACACCTAATAGCAAAACAGGAAGTAAAATGCCTACACAACTGCCATTCAATCACACATACCAAATGGTAGGCTGATGTTAGGAATATGAAAACACCAGTGATGGTAGAAACAGCTTACTGAATTTGTGATGGTATAGCTATAGAACAAGATTTTCATTTATGAAAAAGGGTTCCAGTTTTACTGCCAGAAGAAAACCTTCCCTGTGGAAGAAAAAGTGCTTGTAAAAACATTCCAGACAGAAGACCCATGGGACAGCAATTGGCAGGAACCTTTTGAAGTAATGGAGCAAATAGGACCCTTGGTATATAAAATCAAGTGGTAAAAGAAACAAGACAATGTTTGTTTATAGAGATCGATTAAGTTTTGTAAAACAAACTGACAATAAACAAGTTAACAACACTAAACCATTGTAATGGTATCTTACTTTATTTTTTTTTCAGACAAATCTTTGAGTTGAAATTAGTAACATGAAGATGGATGGAGCACATCTTTTTGGAATACCAAAATATAATCGGTTGCAGACTAATGAACCAAATGCTAATTAAAATGCTTGTAAATGTAATGTAAATAATTCTTGCTTTAAACTTAAAATTTGTAAGTTAATAATGAGACCAGTATGTTTATTTATTGTGATTTTTCTGCTGTACTGGTTTACACAAGCCACACATCACTCTTACAAAAGAGAGAGTAAGAATATATGGAAAGATGAACAGGACTGGTTACCATCTTTCAATACATTTCTGGCAAGACAGGGGTGTTATGCATGAGATATGAAGGTATCTAATTGTTGGGTATGTAGTTTAATACCCAGAATAGCAGGGGTAATGCCTTTAATACCAAGTCCATTGAATACATCTGATAGTTGGCAAGTATTAACAAATATAACAAGAGATCAAATTGTCAATGTACAATTGCATAAAGCAAGGGTACAGCTATCAGTCATGGTTCAGGGGTTTAATGTTTTCAACAGAATGGCACAATACAAGTAGGAAACAGTAATTGCACTTCAACAGCTGCATTGCATAACTTCATGAAGAAATACAGAGTTTGGTGTTTTCCCCGCTAATTTTCCTATTCTCATGCCATCTAAAGGTCAGCTGTTATTAAGTCAAACACAGGTAAAAAACTTCTCAAGATGAGACAAAAATGAGTGCAAAAATAATGTAACATGTTGGAAAATAAAATATCCATAAACTTTATGGTTGCGCACTATGACACATCTACTATGGGTAGGGCAAATGGTAGCATAGTAAATAGCAGTGCCACTTTGGGAAATGGATTATATTATAACTCTCATAAATATGCCTATAAATGGTTACCACAGGAATGGAGTGGAACTTGTTACATAGGATTGGTAATACCAACAATGCATCATGTAAAAGAATTAAGAAAGGGAAACATTAGAAATGTGAGAGAAAAAAAACAGAGCAGCTCTTGATGTAATACAACATCCTTTGGAAGAATTAGATGTGTCAAAATGTTGTCATTAAAACCTTGATTACTTAAAATTAAAAAGTATGAATTTAGGAGACAATGTAATTGCAGGAGCAGGTATGTTTCAATGGTATGGAGCAGCCAAAGCTGTTTGGGAATTAAGAAAATTATCTAAACTATTTCAAGTATTGGCAAATGCCACTTTTAGTGTGATCTCTGACATTACTATCGAAATGTATAAGTAGTAACTGTTACAATCTATTAAAGAATTTTGGATGTGAAAGCAGTTTCCTGAATGTGCTTTACACTTTCCGCAAATGTTTTACTGTTGTAGAACCTTTCTATTTTGTATTTCTATAATATAACTTAATGGTGATGCTCTTCCTAGTATGCAAGTATAAATTGTGTAATGTAGTCTAGAATCATGTTTAACCAGTTACTTTTTTTTATATGTATATATAATGTAACTGTGTTTGTCTCTATGTGGAGCTTTTCTCCCCGGGCCTCTGCTGAAAATGGAAATATATCCAATCAGACCAGCCCGGTAAACAAATGTAAAATAAATAAAATAAAATAAATGACAGCCATAAGAACTATGGTTTTACAAAACAGAATGGTCTTAGATTATATACTAGCTTTTCAATGTGGTACTTACACTTTAATAGGAGAAGAATGCTGTTCATTTATCCCAGATTTATTTTTTATTTATTTGTTGTCATTTGTTTACCGGGGTGGTCTGACTGGGTCTACCGAACTCGATTTCAGCAGAGGCCCATGGAGAAAAGCTCCATATATAGTACAAGTACAGTATAATCCAATCCAATACAAATGACATTAGAAATACTATACAAAAATAAGTTGAAAGAAACTGAGCTGCAAGATTACACATCTAGACAATTCTATAGCACTAAAACATAGATGGCAATATAACATAGATAGTAATAGTCACTCTCACCATATACATAGCCTATGAGTAGATATATGTCCAAAAGTAGTACGTAGGTAGTGCACTGTATGACATTAACAGTTCTAGTACATGAAAAAAATATAATGTTGGTTTCAGTTAGGAAACTAATAGCAGAATGTTAGTGATGCATAAAGATAGTGAGAGAATTAAGACTAGAGACATTACAGCTTGAGTAGTAACTTAAGGATATGGTGTAGAAACAGAGATGGAGTTAGGACAGCTTTAGGCTCTTGCAGACTGAGGGAGTGAAATATGGCAGAAGAGGAGGATGATGCTAATGTGGAAGAAGAAGAAAAAGATGAGCATTAGGCAGGCTTTACACAGGAGCAGAGCCATGTTTTTCTGAGATTCATTTTTAAATAGGCTTTGAAATGGATTAGGCCGGGCATAGACCTGATAGCTAGAGGTAGTGAATTCATAGTATAGAGAAATAGTAAGAACATAGAAAGTGACCAGGTTTTCTTGTGGGTTTTGAGATAGCTAAGAGATTTTTGTCTTCTGATTGTTGGGATTGATTTGGTGTGTAAGGTGTAACTAGATTGGCTAGTGCAGGGCAGGCAGGCAGTAGGCTTGAAAATAAAGTTGTGCAAGGCAGATTGCTGAATAAAGGCAAGCTGGTAAGGGAGTTCAAGCCAGTTTAGTTCTAGTAGTGGTTTACAGTGGTGTGTGTGATAGCTAGAGTATGTGGCAAACTTTGTAACTTTGTTGTAAGACTGTTCCATCTTGCTTAGGGTAGAAGTTTGTAAGTTACTTAGGATAGGGGCACTATAAAGAAGGGAGGGAAGTAAAAATGTTTTTGCAAGAGTTGTTTTGGTTGCTACAGGTAATTTTCCAAAAATTCATCACACACACACACACACACACACACACACACACACACACACACACACACACACACACACTCTTATTTTAATTTTTTTTCTTTTAATTTTTTTTCTTTTTTATTTTACACTCGCTAAACAGCAAAAGCACAGTTTAGTGAGTATAAAATAATAGCTTGATTCATTTCTCTCTCCCTCTCCTACACACATACACTAACACACAGACATAAACATATATACACGTGTGCATGCGTGCGCGTGCACACACACACACACACACACACACACACACTTTTATATTTAAATTTTTTTCTTTTTTCTTTTATAGCAAAAGCACTGCTTAGTGGGTGTAAAGTAATGGTGGCCATTGCATTTTTTTCAGTCCAAGCTCCATGGCACCTTGATATGCTGCCATATTTTTGATAAAGCTACAAAGTGTTTCTAATAAAGCTTCCATTATTGCCACATCCACTCTCCCAGTTTTTATATAGTCCACTTCTTTTACAGAGACATTTAGTATTTTGACCCTCCCCTCCCCAGCTTATAAACAGTTCCCACTCCCCTGGCCCCAATGCATTAACCTATGCAAACCTTATGCTTGATTTAAAAACCAACAGCAATCTGACTCCTTACAAATACTTTGTATCATATTATACTGAGCTTTGATATTCAGATCATTAACAGAAAGCCCTGAGTCACCTAGGATCACTTGCAACCAAAACATTCTTCCATTACTTTCCACTAGCTAGCTAGCCACCCCTACATAGACCAAACACTGCAGCAAATTTCTCCCAAAAAATTAAACTTGACAAAGAACTGGTAATAATACAATAAGTTCTGGAGAATGTGCCATATATGGTATATTACAAGAAAGGTGGTACTGCTTAGCAAATGTAAAATAATAGCTCAATCTCTCTCTCTCTCTGTCACTCTCCTACACACATACACTCTCACATACAGACATTCATACACACACACACACACACACACACACACACACACACACACACACACACACACACACACACACACACACACTCTTATTTTAATTTTTTTTCTTTTTTCTTTTAATTTTTTTTTTATTTTTTATTTTACACTCGTTAAACAGCAAAAGCGCTGTATAGTGAGTATAAAATTGATTCATTTCTCTCTCCCTCTCCTACACACAGACATAAACATATACACACACATGCGCGTGCATGTGCATGCACACACACACACACACACACACACACACACACACACACACACACACACACACACACACACGCACATACACTTTTATATTTTAATTTTTTTTCTTTTTTCTTTTACACTCACTAAATAGCAAAAACACTGCTTAGTGAATGTAAAATAATGGTGGCCATTGATATGCTGCCATGAAGTGGCAAACTCGTTTTTCAATGGGTGTTATCTGTAGAATTATACCCTGTTAGAGAACATTCATTCTCCAATCAGGCTGTGATCTACATGTTAGAATATGTTTAAAGGGTTAATCAAATTATAACAAAAAAGTTTGCTTAAATGCAGGATTAGAGCTTAGTAATGTAAAATTGGCATCCATACTATGTGATGAAACCCTGATAAAAATAATTGGTGCCTTGAAAAACAAGAAACTGTTGTTAATGGACATACTTCCTCACAGAATCAGTAGAAACTCTAAGAAACAATTCTAAAAAGCAAACATTGCATGCTTTCTCACAAAATCAGAAGAAAAGTCTGACATGCATCATCACATTTGCTTCCTTACAGAATCAGCAAAAAACACCAAACAGGATCTGAAGTGTGTGACGAGAACTATATAAAAGGACTGTAAACTGAAGATTGTTTTGGGTAATTGTAGGAACTTAGTTCCAAGGTAAATGGAGAATTATCATCTGTATTTATAATGAAAAGCAAACCTTGTACAGTAAAAGTTATAATCTGTAACATGTGGTACCTGTTGTTTGTTTTATGAGTAACTGCTTAAATAAGTTTAAAAGTTAAAGTCCATTTTAATTTATCAGTGACAAGCCAGGCTGCATTTGAAAACAGTGGGAGTGGAGCCCTGCATAGGGTCACTCCAGTAAAGGTGTAGTAAATAAAAGAAATTGTATGAGTAGGTCCAGAATAGGAGCACTCTGGTTACTTACAGCTCATACCAGTACAGCTTCAAATGTTTGAATCCAGTGTGAGACTGCCATACAGTGCAGTTGCAGTTAAATATATTCTTCAAGTAGGTGAATTCCAAGATTTCGATTCTATAGCTGACAGGTTTGTTTTTTCCATTTTTTTTAGTGACTACAGGGATTTTCCAGCCATCTACAGTCAGCAGCATGATCACCTGTCTTTCTGTCAATTGGTAAGAATTTTTCTGAGTCACATACAGTATGTATGCCATTAGGGACCATAGTAGAAAATGTAAACAAAGTTTTCCTTTGGACAGTAATGAAAGATCAGATAAAATCTGAGAAAAGTTTAAATGTTGGTATGACCAGCACGTGGGTGAATGAAAAACACTGTTAGGACAGGTTGATGTTAATGCTTTATGCAACTGGATTTATACATAATACTGCTATTTAAATCAAAGGACCAACTTAAATAAGTTGGGATGTGTTTTGTGTGAAAATGTAGATGCTTCTTTCTGCATACAGTGTCATAGAAATGTAATTCAGAAATTGGTCACAAAGTTAAACCCTCCCATGGAAAGCATGGAGGATGTTCAAAACTCTTTCAGCTAGGAGGGAAAATGTGAGATAAAAGGCAAATGCATTGCAGGGCAATGTACTTTATATCTAGATGCATCACAGTTATGTCCTGTTACTTCTATTGTTAAAGAGATAGAACATGAACATGCTGTTATATCAACAGAGCCTGCAGTAAAGTATTTGTCACAATTTAAAGACTACTGTCAAAAATTAAATGAAATACTGGAATCAGATGCCCCAGATGATGAAAAGGTAGAATCTTTTCAAAATCTTACCACAGATTTTAACATGCTTCTTAAACTGAAACAGAATGAATATAAGGAATTTAGGCAGAAAATTTTACTTGTACTATAGAAAAGTACTGCAGCCTTAGAATTTTCAGAACAAACAATGAAAAGATATACTGAAGCATGCAATTTATTGCAAGAAGACTAAAAAAACCTAAGAGAAAAACTTCACGAAAAGGAGTAGCACATAAATTAATTCCAATCCCAGCTAACAGAACACAAAACTAAAATTGAAGAATTTAAGGAGCAGTTACAAAAAAGTAAAACACCACAAGTAGACATTGTAGGGTCAGGCACACCATCAGATTTATATACACAATCATGGTTGTTGCAAACATTACCACAGTGGGATGACAAAAAGGGAATATTCTACAATATGCTTACATTTGAGGAATGGGTAGCATATACGGCAGGTCCTGATGTTTGGAATGATACTTTACAGTGCTGTTTCTGGATTTTCATCCCAAAATGTTTTAAGACATTTATTCAGCTTAAACAAAAAGACTATTCTCTTGATACAAAAGTAGGCAGAATAATGGCTGTTTTAATGGCTTATACACAGGGGCAACCTTTGACAGCAAAATTGTTAGATAATTTTAAGAACACTATCACAGACAAATTAATGGAACAGGCAGATCATTTTAGGCTAGCGTTTTAAATAATTTATTAAAAATGTGACGATGAAATGCACCAGAAAGAAGTACAACAGTTAATACACTGCTTTTTGGTAAAAGTAAAAGGGGTCCCAGGAGACATTAAGTGCATTTATGAAGAAACTTCTGATATATTGGGAGATTTGGTATAGAAACTCATGCAAGGCCGTACCATGGCAGATGATGGCACTTTATATTCACATCAGAGCTTTTCTTTAGAAGAGTATTGTTGACCCTTCAAAGTCATAAGTGAGATTCATTAGAGGGGAAGGGGAGATGATGTGATCAGCTGCTTCCTGAGCATGCGGCATCAGCTCCACCAGCTCATTATAGGGTCAGGAAGAGGGTAAATGAACATCAACATGTTTTTTTCTGTAAAAAATGGGAACATGTAAAGCAACTATGTGAATTCTATAAAGAGTGGTGTAAAATGCAGGAAGATAAGGGTAGGTATGCAAAACAGGAAAAAGCTGAAGAATTGGAAGGGAAGGATAAGACACGAGTCGTAGTTCAAAGACCCTATAATATAGGAAAAAATAGCCATAAAGTACATCAGTATGATGAAAAAGGAAATATATGCCCAGTTGCTTTTCAGGCTACTAGCCCTGTAAATCCACAGCTTATGGCTAGGGAAAGACTTAAAAAAGAAATCAAAAAGTCACAGTATACTGATGTGTCAGATGAAGAGGAAAATGAATGCCAGTGGAAAACTGTTTGCCAGATCATAGCATCTGCAAATAGTGAGGATGAATGGAGTAATATACAATAGGAATGTGCCCCCTACTCTGGTATCTTTCCTTGCTAACTTTAAAAAGGGTCAGAATGGAAGACCTGTGATTGATATCTGGCTAGAGGGGTCATTGTGGAAATATGGGCTCATTGATACCAGAACAGTAGTATCAGTTACAAATTATAGGCTGCTGGTGGACCCAACAAAAGGAAAGTGTATTTCAGCCTTTAATGGGACAGGATGCTATGCATTAGGTAGTCAGCCTGTAGATATTAAATTCAAACCAGACGGACAAAATCTCAAAAGTACCTTCCTAATGCATTTTCCCTGGGAAACAAATCACTGTTCAGGCTGATTAACATTCTATGATTTTGGTTTTTAGAGTTCAACGTAATAGCGTTCGCTATTTTTAACTTTCAACTTCATGATATAGACCCAAGGTAAACAGCATAATTGTTCAATTCCTTTCAGTGGACTTTGCTAATTTCAAACCCTCCATTTTTGTAGACAGAGCCAGAGTCAGGGACAAAGGAAAATACTGGACAGGGTTCTCGACAGTACCTGAAGACCCAAAATTAGGAAAATCAGAGTTGGTCAGATTGCCAGAATACATGTCAACACAGTGAGCAGAACTGGAAGCAGTTTTGTACATTTTAAAATTTTACAGTCCAGTCAATATATTTTCCGACAGTGCTTACATAGTAAATTTCTTGAGACTACATATGGCTGCTTGGGCAAGAAGAGGGTTTGTTGATAGTGTGGTAAAACCCTTAAGACATGATGAAATACTAAAGCAAATTTATAAGGTAGCAATGACTGCAAATGCACAAGGACAGTATAGTACAGTATCTTAAAGGTAAAAGTACATCAAAAACCCACCTCAGACACATATAGGTTAAATGCAAAGGCATATTTGCTCACTAAACAGGCAGCTCAGGTGGTATGGGACATTTATAAAGATGAAGAACATAATGTTGATTTTATAGTGGTGATAAACAAAAAAGACAGCTTAAAACAACTAAATTCGGCTTTATCTGTATAAGAAGATTTAGTAAAAATACAAAGACATCAGGGATTAAAGGAAGAAACATATCAGTATGAAATAGAGGGGGTACCTCCAAAGGAGTTTTGGGTGTATAGAACACAAAAGGGCTTGTGACTTTCTTATGTACCTTTTCAGCTAGCATGACAGCTAGGAAAACTAAATCATCAGGTGTTAGGACACATCAGCACAGATAAATTGTGGGCAGTGGTAAAGGAAAAATATTGGAATCCATATTTAAAAAGGTATACAAGTTAGTGTCAGATGAATGTTTAATTTATTTACAAGTCAATGCTAAAGGTAAAAAAAACACAGTTACATAGGGTGCAACCAGCTGATGGACCCCAGTATGCAGTTCAAATTGATTATGCTAGACCATTACCTATGGCAAAAGGGGGGTACATGTATCTGTCAGTAGTAGTGGATGTATTTTCAAAATGGGTAGAAGCAATTCCTACCAAGACTATGACAGCAAAGGCCACAGTAGAAGCCTTATGGAAAAACATTTTCTGTCACTGGGGATGGCCTAGGGTCACAGAGTCTGACAATGGGCCACATTGTGTTCGTTAGCTTATCAAGCAAATGTGTAATTTGCTAGGAATACAGCAGAGGTTTCATGTGCAATATCATCCACAGTCTAATGGCATAGAAGAAAGAATGAACAGAACTCTTAAGAAAAGATTATAAAAGGCATGTCTAGAAAAGGGAAATCCATAGGTACAATATCTCCCAAGTATTTTAATGGGCAATAGGGCAACACCTAATAGCAAAACAGGAAGTAAAATGCCTATACAACTGCCATTCAATCCACACATACCAAATGGTAGGCTGATGTTAGGAATATGAAAACAACAGCGATGGTAGAAACAGCTTACTGAATTTGTGATGGTATAGCTATAGAACAAGCTTTACATTTATGGAAAAGGGTTTCAGTTTTACTGCCAGAAGAAAACCTTCCCTGTGGATGAAAAAGTGCTTGTAAAAACATTCCAGACAGGAGACCCATGGGACAGCAATTGGCAGGGACCTTTTAAAGTAATGGAGCAAATAGGACCCTTGGTATATAAAATCAAGTGGTAAAAGAAACAAAACAATGCTTGTTATAGAGATCGATTAAGTTTTGAAAAACAAACTGACAATAAAGTTAACAACACTAAAACATTGTAATGGTATCTTTATTTTTTTCAGGCAAATTTTTGAGTTGAAATTAGTAACATGAAGATGGATGGAGCACATCTTTTTGGAATACCAAAATATAATCGGTTGCAGACTAATGAACCAAATGCTAATTAAAATGCTTGTAAATGTAATGTAAATAATTCTTGCTTTAAACTTAAAATTTGTAAGTTAATAATGAGACCAGTATGTTTATTTATTGTGATTTTTCTGCTGTATTGGTTTACACAAGCCACACATCACTCTTACAAAAGAGAGAGTAAGAATATATGGAAAGATGAACAGGATTGGTTGCTATCTTTCAATACATTTCTGGCAAGACAGGGGTGGTATGCATGAGATATGAAGGTATCTAATTGTTGGGTATGTAGTTTAATACTCAGAATAGCAGGGGTAATGCCTTTAATACCAGGTCCATTGAATACATCTGATAGTTTGCAAGTATTAACAAATGAAACAAGAGATCAAATTGTCAATGTACAATTGCATAAAGCAAGGGTACGACTATCAGTCATGGTTTAGGGGTTTAATGTTTTCAACAGAATGGCACAATACAAGTAGGAAACAGTAATTGCACTTCAACAGCTGCATTGCATAACTTCATGAAGAAATAACAGAGTTTGGTGTTTTCCCCACTAATTTTCCTATTCTCATGCCATCTAAAGGTCAGCTGTTATTAAGTCAAACACAGGTAAAAAAAATTCTCAAGATGAGACAAAAATAAGTGCAAAAATAATGTAACATGTTGGAAAATAAAATATCCATAAACTTTATGGTTGCGCACTATGACACATCTACTATGGGTAGGGCAAATGGTAGTATAGTAAATAGCACTGTCACTTTGGGAAATGGATTATATTATAACTGTCATAAATATGCCTATAAATGGTTACCACAGGAATGGAGTGGAACTTGTTACATAGGATTGGTAATAACAGCAATGCATCATGTAAAAGAATTAAGAAAGGGAGACATTAGAAATGTGAGAAAAAAAAAACAGAGCAGCTCTTGATGTAATACAACATCCTGTGGAAGAATTAGATATGTCAAAACATTGTCATTAAAACCTTGATTACTTAAAATTAAAAAGTATGAATTTAGGAGACAATGTAATTGCAGGAGCAGGTATGTTTCAATGGTATGGAGCAGCCAAAGCTATTTGGGAATTAAGAAAATTATCTAAATGCCACTTTTAGTGTGATCTCTGACATTACTATTGAAATGACAGCCATAAGAACTATGGTTTTACAAAACAGAATGGCCTTAGATTATATACTAGCTTTTCAAGGTGGTACTTACTCTTTAATAGAAGAAGAATACTGTTCATTTATCCCAGATTTATTATTTATTTATTTATTTATTTGTCATTTGTTTACAGGGGTGGTCTGACTAGGTCTACAGAACCCGATTTCAGCAGAGGCCCACGGAGAAAAGCTCCATATATAGTACAAGTACAGTATAATCCAATCCAATACAAATGACATTAGAAATACTATACAAACATAAGCTGAAAGAAACTAAGCTACAAGATTACACATCTAGACAATTCTATAGCATTAAAACATAGATAGTAATATAACATAGATAGTAATAGTCATTCTCACCATATACATAGCCTATGAGTAGATATATGTCCAAAAGTAGTACGTAGGTAGTGCACTGTATGACATTAACAGTTCTAGTACATGAAAAAAATAGAATGTTGGTTTCAGTTAGGAAAATAATAGCAGAATGTTAGTGATGCATAAAGATAATGAGAGAGTTAAGAATAGAGACATTACAGCTTGAGTAGTAACTTAAGGATATGGTATAGAAACAGAGATGAAGTTAGGACAGCTTTAGGCTCTTGCAGACTGTGAGAGAGTGAAATATGGCAGAAGAGGAGGATGATGCTAATGTGGAAGAAGAAGAAAAAGCTGAGCATTAGGCAGGCTTTATACAGAAGCAGAGCCATGTATTTCTGAGATGAATTTTTAAAGAGGCTTTGAAACGGATTAGGCCAGGCATAGACCTGATAGCTAGAGGTAGTGAATTCCATAGTATAGAGACATAGTAAGAACATAGAAAGTGACCAGGTTTTCTTGTGGGTTTTGAGATAGCTAAGAGATTTTTGTCTTCTGATTGTTGGGATTGATTTGGTGTGTAAGGTGTAACTAGATTGATAAGTGCAGGGCAGGCAGGCAGTAGGCTTGAAAATAAAGTTGTGCAAGGCAGATAGCTGAATAAAGGCAAACTGGTTAAGGAGTTCAAGTCAGTTTAGTTCTAGTGGTGGTTTACAGTGGTATGCATGATAACTAGAGTATGTGGCAAACTTTGTAACTTTGTTGTAAGACTGTTCCATCTTGCTTAGGGTAGAAGTTTGTAAGTTAGTTAGGATAGGGGCACTATAAAGAAGGGAGGGAAGTGAAAATGTTTTTGCAAGAGTTGTTTTGGTTGCTACAGGAAAGCAATGTTTGTTTTTATATAAGATCCCAATTTTGATGTATTTTCTTCATATTTTGCTGTAAATGGGGGTTGAATTAAAGTTTATCAATGATAACACCTAGAGGTTTGGTTTCTTGCACTATTTCTATGACAGTGTTGTCAGATGCAAGGATGTTGAAATGATCAGTGTCACGGGAGGTGTTTTTTGGGGTGAAAGAGTACTAGTTTGGTCTTCTTTGGATTAAGAAAGAGATAGGCATTTCTTAGCCAGGATTTGACTGCAGTAAAGGACTGTTGAGTTTTTGAAAGTAGTTCTGGTAGTGATTGAGTGGTACAGATTATGGTGGAATCATTAGCATACTGAATGAGGGTTCCAGGGTGAGAGGCAGTGTGAAGGTTGTTTGTGAAAATGTTGAAGAGTAGGGGTCCAAGGATGGATCCTTGAGGGACTCCAGTAGGGTTGTGGAGAAAGGGTGAGAGTTCATTTCACCATTTCACTGCTTGTTTACAACCCTTGAGGTAGCTCTGAAACCATTTTACTGTGTTATGTCAGAAGTATAAGTTAGACAGTATGTTCAATAGTAAGGGGTGATACACTGTGTCGAAGGCCTTGGAAAGATCAAGGAATTCTGAGGCGGTATAACATCCTGCATCTCTGGCCTTGTCCACAGTGTCTGTAAAGGATAATAGGGCTGTAGCTGTGCTGTGGCTGGGTCAGAAGCCATATTGGGCTTTGGTTAGAAGCTTGTTTTGTAATACATATTGCATTACCTGCTGATTGATACCTGTCTTGAGAATTTTGGATATGGGTGACAAGATGGATATAGGATAGAAACTGGATGGTTCAAAAGAGGTGCCTCCTTTGTAGATGGGGTGATATGAGATTGATTCCATATGGTAGGTACTTCTGATTCAGATAAAGACCTATTTATAAGGATACTGATTGGGTAGGTGATTGAGTTGGCAGCCAGTTTGAGGTAGTGTAGTGTGGTGGAAGATTATCAGCTGAGGTGGAGCAGGGTTTTAGTTTTTGTAGTAGTTTCTTAATGGTTTCAGTGGGTATGGGTGAAATGAGAATGGAGTTTGTAAGACACATTGTTGAGTAGGAGGGTTATTAATGACAGGGTTAGAAGTAGTTGATGGTCTAGGGTTCATGTCTGACAAGGTTGAAGGGAGGGAGTCCAGCATAAGGGGGGGCTCTTTAGTAGGTCTGATATTGATTTTATGAAGTGCTTGTTAAAGGTGAGAGCTATTTGTGATGGAGTTGTGCTCCTTGTTGATTCCAGGGTTAAGTAGAGAAGATATGGACTGCCAAAATTTATTGGGATTGATTTTACGCTGGAGATGAAGCTTTGAATAGTATGACTTCTTATCTCTGTTGATTAGTTTTGTCACTTTGTTACATAGTGTTTTGAAATTGACATGATTTTGTTCATTTTTGTTTAGTTGCCAAGTTATCCAGGCTAAGTCCCTTTGCTTTATCAGGTGTTTACATTCCTTAGAGAGACATGGTGCTGAGTTATTTTTGATTCTTTTCATATGAATGGGTGCTAGGGTATTCATTATGTGAAGGAAGGTGTGATTAAAATACATTGCAGCATCATTAAGGGAAAACCAAAACAGAATTTATTAAAACACACCTAGAGATTATTACAGAGGTCTCACAGCACAGCAGAAAAGCTTGGAATACTGATTGGAACGATTGGATAAGTAGTCTATTTACAGGATAGACAGGAAAAATAATCATTTTTTAATTGCTATTATGGTTATCATTATGCTTGGTTGTGTACTACTCATATGTACTAAAGTTTGTCAAACAAAGCTTGTTGCTGTTACTAATGAGTAAATAAATGTTATTACAGAACAAGTAGAACAGCAATTGTTTTTAACTGATGAATAAAAGTTTAATACAAAAAGATGGAACTGTTAGAATATGTTGAAAGGGTTAATCAAACTAAACGTTTGCTTAAATGCAGGATTAGAGCTTAGCAATGTAAATTTGGCATCCATACTATGTGATGAAACCCTGACAAAATTAATTGGTGCCTTGGAAAACAAGAAACATCTGTTAATGGACATGCTTCCTCATAGAATCAGCAGAAACTCTGAGAAACAATTCTGAAAAGCAAACATTGCATGCTTTTTCACAAAATCAGAAAACTCTGACATGCTTCCTTACAGATGCTTCCATACAGAATCAGCAAAAAACACCAAACAGGATGTGAAGTGCATGACAAAAATCGTATAAAGAGACTGTAAACTAAACATTGTTTTGGGTAATTATATGAACTTGGTTCTGAGGTAAATGGAGAATCATCATCCATATCTGTAATGAAAAGTAAACCTTGTTATAAGCCATAACATGTGGTACATTTTGTCTATTTTATGAGTAACTGTGCTTAAATAAGTTTAAAGGTTAAAGTAAGTCCAATTAAATGTATCACTATATGTCATCTATTCTCTAAAATATTTTAGATCATTACTGTCAGACAGTTTTGGGATGTATAGTTCCTGACTGCTTCAGTCAAAATTATATACTCCAAAATAGAGAAATTTTTTGGTCAGCACTTTTGTACATCAGCTCACTCCAGGTATGTTTTCTTTGAATACATCTTTGGGAATTTTTATTCTTCTCTAGGATCATACATTTCTGCACAGCCCATTGTGTACTTATACTCTCCACTCTGACCAATGCTTCCAACATTTCCATACTACATGTGCTTCAACATACAAAGTTTACCCTAACAGAGCAGGAAAAATGTTCTTTATATCAGACTAAACACAGCTAAAAATATAAAATTTGATATTTGGTAAGTGCTTTCAAGCCAACAAGCTCTTCATCAGACCAATACAATACAAAACACTGAAGCAGAAACACTTAAGTACTAAAACCAATAAATCATATTACAAAAAACAATTGGTCAATAAACTAATCTTCTGGCTTTCGGCAAATGTCTTAAAGGAACCATGGCATTCAAGCTATTGTCTTTATCAGCTTGCAGTTCCACTATTCATCTGGTCTCCACCTTCTCAGTGAAATTATTGACATTACCACCCCTCAGACTCCTAGTGAGCAGCTGAAGCACCATAAGCTTAAAGAAATGTCCAGGAAACTCAGCTATATGTTTAGCCAGTACATTACTGGCTTTACATTTGCAGATATCATTAAGAAGTAAAGCCAGTAATGCACTGGCTAAACATGTAACTTTTACTTCTCTTCTTTTACTACTTTTTTATATTGTGCATTTGTGTTGATACAACTTTAGGCTGCATTTCGTGCTTTTTAATTTCTCTTTAACTTCCGATATATGTTGTCAACTTTTAAAACCCAGCCTTGTGTAGTGATTAAATGCAGTCCCAGAAATTGCATTCAACAGAAACATGATTTCAAGAAATATTTTCATGAAACCTACAGGTACAAAAATTCAACAAAAGCATGGTAAACATCTAATTTTATGTGTGGTGAAAGCCCTGTGACCTACCCATGGAGGGACATTACCTCCCACACCTCTCATACCCTGGGTACCTAAACTAACCCTCATATCAGACTGGTTTTGGGAAAAAGGAACATGCTAAGAGTTTCTGGAAAATCCAATGCATTTTTCAGTCTTCAAGTCAGGCAAAAATACTTTCAACAAATTGGTATGCTAAATTTTAAATAAATGTGTGTGCCATTTGATATATTTACTTATTATAATCTAGACAGAAAAGAGATCAGTATCTTCAAACAGCATAATATATGACCACAATGAGAAAATACACATGATAAAATAATAAAATCTGGTTTGCTGTCACCCAGTTTAATTGTTCATTTTAAACTAAACTAGAAATACAATAAAATATAACAAATATAGTTTTATGTTTCTGCATCCTTGTGCTGTTTCAGTCTTGCAAATGAAACTCATGTAAATTCATTTAAAATGTATTGTGCTTCTGCTTTATATCTAGCTATACAGTGATATTCATCAAAATGAGTAAGCTGTATTGTGCACTTTAAAATTTTGCCACATTCACAGTCATTATTATTTAATTGAAAGGAAAGAACTTTTTGGGTCTGTGTGTGGGGGGACAGAAATATGTATGCATGCACACACAATGTTGTTGAAGAAATGGCAAGTATAATTGTGTATTGATTTGGAAAGATACACTTGCTTTAAAACACTTTTAGATTGTGATAATACTTACTGAAGCTGCAATGTTTTCTCTATAATACTTAAGAAGTGTGTCTGTGTCTGTGTTTCCTGAAATCGCAATGGTTGTAAAGGCTTCTAGCACTGATGCGCTGAGATAAAACAATGCAGCAGTTCCATGGTAAAAAGCATCCTACAAAACAAACAAAAAAGAACAAACATATAGATCATTTCTATGTAATCATAATTCTCTATGATAACATTTGTAACATATTTATTTTATAAAACAGTTTACTAATATGTATTGCTCATGATAAACAAACTGAAACAAACTCAGATTAAGACAGGTGGCAAAACAGAGAACTATTAGAATAGACGCAGGTCAAATTTTCTAATCTATCTAATTGTATCGATTCATTTAACACAATTGAAAAGGAACATATTTGCATTTCATTTACTTCCATGCTTCCATAATATTAGCTTGTCATATTTTAGGTGGCTGGAAGGAATGTTGTGTTATATGAATGCATGGAGTGACAGGATGGTGTTGGAAAAGTTCTACTAAACAAAATGCTACATGTAAAGTTTTCTGTTTTTTTTTTTTTTTTTTTTTGATGTTCTGTTTGTTCAGTGACATAGTGATCCTAAGTAATATCTTGTTTGTAGATGGGCTGAGTGAAGCAGTACTGCTGTTAGCAAAGCTTAATTGTTGTTAGTATTTCCATGCAACCTCCATCGGTTACATTTATTTATTTATTTGCCTTTGTTGACTGAGAAAGTTTGACTGGGCAGAGCCCATTTTCAGCAGAGGGCCAGGGAGAAAATATCCATTACAGTACATTCATATTGTAAAGTTTTGTGTGTGTGTGTGTGTGTGTATGTGTGTACAGAGAAATATGCTTACATCTATGTATACCTATCTCTCTCTCATATATATATATATATATATATATATATATATATATATATATACACACACACACACACACACACACACACACACACACACACCCCGGTAACTACCCATGCCCATTTTTTTTGGCGACAGTCAACATGACCGAATCACCTAGAGCCATATTTTACAAGTCGGTTGAGGACCCAGCCTACTCTCTGACCCACGCCAGGGACCCATGCTAACGGTGGGAGGGGTATATGTGCACCTATTGGCCAGTGTGTGCCGGCCATAAAAGCACAGCAGCCCTGGGTCAATAGGCTACTGGCTGGCCAGTGTCTAGTTGCCCAGCCTGGGTTACCTGGGATAGCTCTGTTGAGTGAAAGCTGGACATAAAACCAACCAACCTGCCAAACATGAACTGAGAATTGCTACGCTTAATGTAGGTTCACTGACAGGATGCAGCTTAGAAGTGGATGACATGATGATACGGAGGAGGCTGGACATCCTATGTATCCAAGAGACAAGATGGAAGGGCAGTGCAACAAAGCCACTTGGCTTGGGATCCAGACTCTACTACTCAGGTAGTGGACAGGCTAGAAATGGTGTAGGAATTGTGGTGAGACAGAGGCTTCAGAAGTCAGTGAGGGATATCATCAGAATTAATGACAGACTCATGGCAATCAGACTCCAGTGTAATGATAGGACAGTATTCATAATCTCAGCCTATGCCCCACAGCAGGGTTGTGATAGTGAGGAAAAGAGTGCATTCAGATAGCAGTTGCAGGATCTACTAGATAAAGCAGGACAACATTAATTGGTGTTGATAATGGGTGACTTAAATGCACATATCGGGACAGACAGAACAGGATACGAGGACTGCCTGGGTCCACATGGGTGGAGCAATAGGAATAAAGAAGGAGAAGCCATTCTAGACTTCTGTCTGGCAAATGGCTTGATATTAGCCAACACATGGTTCAGAAAGAGAGACAGTCACAAGATCACATACAAGAGTAGCCAACATGCAACTCAGGTAGACTTCCTCCTAGTAAGGAAAAGGCACTGGGGTAGAATCTTTGCAAAGTCATCCCCAGTGAAACAGTCGGTTCACAGCATAAACCAGTAGTTGCCACAATCAGCTGCAAGCAGTGGTCAGAGAAGGCTCTAAGGTCAACAGAGACCAGGCTGAAGACCTGGAAGTTGACTTGAGAGAAAGTACAGCAGTTCAAGGAATTACTCAGGGCTCTAGCACCCCAAGAAGAAGAGGAAATAGGTGGAGATGAAAAAGAGTGGCAGCACCTAAAAACAGCATGTGTTAGGACTACAGAAAAAATATGTGGCCGAGCCAGGTATGGAAATAAGGTACATAAGGAAAGCTGGTGGTGGAATGCAGAAGTGCAGGAAGTAATCAAAAGAAAGAAGGAGTGCAGGAAGAAGTGGGAGATTGAAAAGACTGACCAAGCTAGGAAGGACTACTGGTTGGCTAACAAAGTAACTAAGAAAGAAGTTGCAATAGCAAATAATAGGGCATCAGAGGCACACTATCAGCTTCTGGAAAGTGACTCAGTAAGGGGCACAAAGAAACTATACCAGGTTGCAAGGCAAAGACAGAAAGACAAAGAAGATAGTCAGACACCCTTCATAAGGGATTCCAGCAACAACCTGCTTACCAGCCCACAGGACATCAAAGGCAGATGGAAGGAGTATTTCCAGCAGCTTCTGAATGAAGAAAACCCCACAGAAGTGGTACTGCCTCAGAAACAGCCTACAATGAGAGTAGAAGAAGAGCCCAGCTTAGAAGAAGTAAGAGCAGCACTAAGGAAAATGAAGTCAGGGAAAGCAGCAGGCTCAGATGAGATCACAGCAGATATGATAAAGATGCTGGGTGAGCTAGGGGAGAAATGGCTCCTGAGGGTACTAATTGCAGTGTGGAGAGAAAGGCGTATCCCAGATGACTGGAGAATAAGCATACTCGTGCCAGTATACAAGAATAAAGGGGACATCCACAACTGTGGACAGTACAGAGGCATCAAACTCCTACCACATTGCATGAAAGTTCTGGAGAGGGTGATTGATAAGCGGATCACATGAGAATAGTAGAATGTAAGATGGGAGATGAACAGTTCGGATTCAGATCAGGATGCAGCACAATTGACCCGACGTTTGCATTGAGACAGATACTTGAGAAGAAACTAGAGAAGAGGAGAGAGTCAAACTGGGCTTTCCTAGACTTGGAGAAAGCATATGACAATGTCCCAAGAAAGCTGATCTGGGCAGTACTGCGGTGGTTTGAAGTCCCAGAAACATTGGTAGAATTAGTACAGGCTATGTACAAGGACCAGTGACTCAGAAACAGACAGTGTTTGGCCTCACTGAGGGGTTCCAAGTGGGAGTGGGTGTACACCAGGGTTCAGCTCTGAGCCCACTGCTGTTCATACTTGTAATGGACTACATCAGCAAACAGGTTGGAGGGGTCAGAGCAACAAAGCTGTTGTATGCAGACGATGTGGCAGTACAGGCAGACTCTGCTCTAGAACTTCAGCAAAGGATAGGAGAATGGAATGCAAATCTGAAGGCACATGGGATGAAACTAAGCACAGATAAGACAGTGGTAATGGCAGCAGATTGGGGAAATCAGAAGAAGCTGAGAATAGAGATAGATGGAAAGATAGTGGAACAAGTAAACAGCTTCAAGTATCTGGGAGGGGTGGTTGAGGAGAAGGGTAGTCTGAATGATGAGGTCAAAGCTAGAATCAGAGGGGCTGCAGCCAACTGGCATAGAGTATCAGGTGTAGTCTATGACAGAAGAATGCCAAAGAAGCTGAAAAGTAAGGTGTACAAGACAGTGGTGCGACCAGTACTACTGTATGGTACAGAAACCTGGGCAGTAAAGGCAGAACAGTTGAAGAAGCTAGAGGTGATGGAAATGAAGTGCCTGAGAAAGGTGATAGGATGCACACTGCAGGACAGGCGAAGAAATGAGGACATAAGAGCAGAAGCCAAAGTAGCTCCAATTGTAGAAAAGATCAAAGAGAACAGATTACTATGGTATGGGTACATGTGTAGAAAAGCAGAAGACAATCTGGTGAGGGAGATTTGGGACAGACAGGAAGTGAGGGCATCCAGCAAAGAGGTGGATGGATTGTGTGAAAGAAGATCTGCGACAGTCAGGCATGAGTGTTGAAGAAGGCAGGAGAGTGGCACTGAATCGAGAGATTTGGCGACAGTTAATACGATACCCCAACCCCATGTAAATGGGAAAAAGGGGGATGATGATGATGACACACACACACACAAAAGGGTACACACATACATATGCATGTAAATATATACTTCTCCCTATCTAGCTATAATTCTCAAAGTGTACACAAAAAATAGTTGTGAAAAATACATTTATCAGCTAGTGTCATTATTATTATTTTTCATCTTCTAACTTGTGTCTTCAAACATCCACGAAAAGCCGAGAAATCCCTGGAACTGGAACAGAAATCCAAGCAAAGAACAAACAACTGACCAGGAAGCCAAATACCCCAGCAAATGAATCCAACAATGGTAGAAACCACTCCAGTTTGCAGTTGTAGAAAGAAGCAATCTTTTACAATTCATGGTTAAGCGCTTTTGTCTAAACATAGACTTCTTCAGAACCATCAAAACTTCTCTAAACACTGAATTTAAAAGCTCAGAGAAGTCAAACTACACCCATAGGAACTGTCAATCAATAGGCAGGCTGAACAAATCCCAGGAAAGTTCTGAAAGGTGTACATACACCAAAGAACACTTCCACATAAAACCAAGTATAAATGGCTAAGAACAAATTTAGAATGTCAAAATACTACAGAAAGCCATAACAATTTTAAAATTTTGCTCAAACTATATGGACTTTTCTTTTAAGTTCACTAGCAATGGAAATATAGTCATTTAATACAGGTAGATTTGCTGTGTCTAAAGCCAGGTGCCATGTAGAATTGTGTTTTCTCAATCACCAACAAAGGCGTGGTGAATATTACTTCTTTCTTTGGTTTCAATATCTACAATTTTTCTGACTTAAACATAAGCCCTGAATATCACAACCTTTTCCTTAAAGGATTCAATTTTATACCAGCAACCCAGGCCAACATGGTGGATACCCATACTTGATTTAAAACTTTTGCACGTAAACTCAACTTTCATGTACTGTTTGGTGAATCTAATTCTTCTTTGAACAAATTTAGGAGGAGGAGTTTGGCTAAACTATATAATACCATACTAAGCAGACTGCATAGCTACTGCAGTCCATTGACATTAAAGGAAAATATTTATTCAAATGAAGAAAGGGAGATTACTTAAGGTGCCTGGCATGTAAGACACACAAATATAATGTACTATAAGATTAGGAACTCAATTTTTTCAATACATAGTTGGATGGATAAGTTGTTAGAATATATATTATGCTATGAATAAATATTAGTAAAAGGCCATGATAAAGATGTTTATCTGATGAAAATATTCTCACCACTCTATCTGCATATGCTTCAGTAACATTCATGCTGGCAGAAAAAAAAACTTCTATCCAAACAAACACATAATATGCACACAGACACACACACACACACACAGACACACACACACACACACACACACACACACACACACACACACACACACACACACACACACACACACACACACACACTTATTTATAAACCAAAGTCGTGCAACTGGAGTACCGCAAAAATGGAATGGAAAATGAAATTCAAAAAATAAAAAGGAAGCACGACTTCAGTCAGCCTAACAGAAAATGGCAGTACCCATTTGAAATATTGGTACCCACTAGATTGAGTCCCAAAACATGGAGACTGAATGACCAAAAAAGCAGGCTTACAAAGTCCAGGATAACCATTATTGTTTCTCCATGGTTTGATGAGCTTGGAGTTGATATATATATATATATATTATATATATATATATATATATATATATATATATATATATATATATATAATATATATATAGAGAGAGAGCCCCTTCATATAGTCAACACTTCAGAAAGTCGACTTTCATATGGCCGAGACCATATGATCGACTTTTGAATGTCGACCATGGGGAACCAGCATCTCCCTACAGTACGGAATGGAAAGATTTCCATCTTCCACACTGTAGTGCGATCTCGAAGATGGTATATTTAAGTTACGGGGGATGTGCGGGCATGGCCCCCCACGGGTGGTGTGCTAGCAGTGTTTTTGTGAGTGTTTGTTGTTTTTTTTGTTTTTCTTTCATATGTTCGACATTTCAAATGTCGATCATATGGTTTCGGCCATATGAAAGTCGGCATTTCAAGTGTCGAACATATAAAGTGTATATATATATATATATATATATATATATATATATATATATATATATATTCAAGGGGTGGGGGACTCATCCCTTGAAAAAAAGAAGTTTAAAGGAGAAGAGAGATTTTGCATTTTCATTTGGTTTATTGGCATTCAGCATTTCAAGTACCTACATGTCAGTAGGGAACAGAAAATGACATTCTCAACAAAATATACCAGAATCTAAATATTTACACTATTTAATATTAAACTAATTAAAACATATAGCTATCTACAAAACATATGGATATTAAGTTCTATACTATATAAAGCCAATAGTTATCTATAAACCTTATAGGTATTAATGTAGCTCTCACTACAATACTAAAGCAGTACCACATAATTACCAGCTTTAAACATACTAAGAGCAGTATTCAGAGACAAATACTGCACCATGTTATATGAACTAGGACAACGAGTGATGACACACTGTGAGGGAATGATTCAGAGACACCCATAGCATGACCATGATACTATCAATCTATTTATCTATCTCTGTATTATTTGTTAACTGGGTTGGTACATTGGTCATAAAAGACCCTTTTCATGTACAACTGAGGCCAGAAGGGAATAAAAGCCAAGCAGTACTAAAAGGTATAACACATGATGAAACAACATCAGAATGACATTGTGAAGATATGTGAAGGCTGCCAGTCTAGCTAGATAGAATTTTGCAGATAATTCTGTCATTTGTAAATATTAATATAAGCCATAAGCTTGTTCTTTTAAATGGAAGAAAATGGTGTTAAATGTTGAACATCAAAAATGTAACAGTGCACCCTGCTGGATGAAAGCTGATAAGTCAAGTCTTGTATGACTGTTTGATCTCAAACTCGGAGCCATGGTGTCTGAACCAGCAGATTCTTTCTATTGTTTTGAGACCAGAGTTCATTGCTAGATGTTACAAATATAATGTCTTTAATTGCTGGTGGTTTCCTGATCAGGTGCAAGCTTACTAAGAAATGTAAATGTAGAGCTTATGTTAGCCTGGGTAACCAGAGAATTGTTAAGAATGACGGAATCTAAAATGAGTCAGCAGGATGTATTATCAATTTAAAGGACTTTCTTGGAGACAGAGAGAGGGCATTTTGGATTTTGTCTAAAGCTGACCACAACTCGCCAGTAGTCCGCTTTTGCTCTATATGTAAGGTTATTTAGAACTGTGTTTGCTCTTAGGAAAAGATAGGAAACAGTAAGTTTAGTCTAGCTGTTTTCTATATTTATATCAGAACTATTCTACAGTATTATTTTAAGCATTTTCCTGTGATGTCTGAACTCTTGACTAGCACTGTGTAATAAGAAGTATTGCCTTGTGTTTTTATTTATTAGTATTAAGTATTTTAAACCTTTAAACAGTGGCTGTTTTGTATAGAGATAATTTAAGCTCTAGAGTGCATTGCATGTATATAGTAATATGGTACAAAGCAATTCCAAGTAAGTCTTGCTGCTCAGTCACACTTACTATTTGGATAATAATATTGCACAGTAATAATTGGACACCCTTTGGTAAAGGCCTTTTTAATAGCTGATATTAGGGGTTCTGGTGGCAGTGGATTACTACCTTATAGCCTTGGCATAAAGGGCATACCTAGTGAACCTGTGCCAGCCTTCCCCAGGAGTGTCTGTGTGTTTGTATATAAATCATATATCAAAGTGTGTCTGTGTCTGTGTGTGAGCTACTTGGGCAGGGAAGCACTGGTTGGACAGAGGGAGTGCTGGGAGGACTTGGTTTGGAACCCTGGCTAAGGACTCCACTCTATAGCTATGCCAGTGGTGAGTCTTATTGGGGATCTGGAGAGAAAGGGAGAAACCAGCCCCAGATTGACTGTGATCTCTGTGTGCCCTTAAGGAAATTGTACTTTACTGTGTGTGTATTTGTTATCCTTCCCAATGTGGACAGCCCTAACTGGTGTTAGTGGTGAGGATTGAGGCTCCTGGATTACTGGGGCAGTGCATGGGATCACATAATAATTGGTAGCAGTGGTGGGATTTCCATACCACATATTAATTGGTTGGCAACTGGCTTGTAGTGGTGTGGATAGTAAATTCCTGTAGCTTGTGTACAGGGATCTTTAAATATGTTTTTTTTACTCTAAATCAGCCACACAGTGAATATTCAGAGTTCAGATCACAATTATTTTATTTCTTTTGTTAGCTTAGTTAGTCAGGGAGAGCAAGCAAGCATGTCAGCAGAGGAGTATGGCAAGCTGTCAAAGAACCAGTTGGCTGAGATGTGCCAGGCTAAGGGACTGGTGTATGGAAACCTGACTAAGGCAGACATGATTGCAGCTTTGCTCACAGCTGCATGAGAAAACAGCAATCAGGAGGGCAATCAGACTGGCCGTGGGGATGTGTAACACTCACAGAATGGACAGCTCAACCTTTCTGCAGAGAACTTAAAAATCCATGTGGAGCTAAAGAGATTTGTGTTGGAGGCCAGGCACTTGGAAACAGAAGCAGCAGAGAGACTAAGATGTCTACAGGCTGAGGAGAATAAGAAACTGCTACTCCTAGAACCTGAGGAGAAGGAAAAGCAGAGGCAGCATGAAACGGAGATGCTGATTCTTTGCCAGAGTCATGGAGGTAATGGGGAAGGGAGTAACCAGACCCCAGAAGCACAAAACATCAATAAAATTTCTTCCGCATTTTACAGAGGGGGATCATTTTGATCATTTTATTCATATGTTTGAGAGGGTATGTAAACAGGATGATGTTGATCAAAGGCCTGGGTACAGTTCCTAACCCCCTTACTTCATGGTGAAGTTGTAACTGTGTTGTCTAAACTTTCTGATTGTGAATATTTTGATTATACTGCTGTTAAGAATTGTCTGTTAGAATTTTTTTTAAGCTAACACCTGAAATTTATAGGAAAAAGTTTTGTGAGCATAGACACAAGTCAGATGAATTTGTGTGTGAATATGTTGCTGAACTATACTATGCTATCCTATACTATACTCTAGGACAAGCTACCCATCTATGTCAAGCAAAGTTCTTCATTAGCACTCTTCAAGAAAAATCTTGAGTGGATGGGAAATAGGAAATACACCCCAGGGATCACTTCTGTGTCTCTGCTGGACAGTGGCACAGGAAAATAACTTTCTTGGGTGGTATAAGCTATGGTACCTTGCTGGCTAGGTTTACATAGGCCCTTGGGCCGATAGCCTAGTACCTACCTATGAACCTATGAACTGAGCACTTATTTTCATAGGTGGGTGAGTGGATGTCAGGTCACCACTTTTGAAGGGCTGGCAGACATTTTGGTGAGGGAACAAGCCCTTAGCAATTTGCCTGAGGACATGAGAATCTGGTTAGCTGATAGACAATGTGCTACTTCAGATGAGTTGGGGAAAAAGGGAGACTTATATCTAGCAGGCAGGGTATCTCTGCACAGGAAAGGGTCTAAAGGAACCCATGGTGGGCAGCCCCGACTGCCCCAACAGAATCTGCCAGTAGCAGGGGAAGCCTCTAGTTAAGGTACATGTCCAGGACCTAGGGTTAAATGTTTTGAATGCAACCAGTGGGGCCATGTGACATATAGATGTCCATGGAGGCAAGGTGGGGAACAAAAGGTGAGACAGCCAGTAAGTGGGAAAGACAAAATGCCAACAGTAGGTTGTCTTGAAACAAGTGGTACCAAACTACCACAAGAAGTTATATCATATTATACTGAATGGCAAAGAGGCCATTGCTAAGAGAGACACGGCCTCTGACATAATCATTGTGAAGCCTGCAATAGTTACAGAGGACCACTACTTGCCTGGGCAGTTTACTCCAATCAGAGCTTTAGAGTGGGAGGGTTGAATAAGAAGCCAGCAAGTAGGTATGTTTGAGGAATGATTTTGATAATGCAGTACCATGTGTTCATGCAGTTACATGCACTCAGGCTTGGAGACAAGCATGTGGATCTGGTAGCCTGAGGGAGACCCAGCCAGACCGCATACTTGCAGCCAGGACTGGTGAGTTGGTTACTTCAGGGAGGGAGCTACTCTGTAGCAGGGAGACTGAAGGTGAGCCACAGCTGCTTGTAGGTACTGATCTTCCCTTGGACAGAGCGACTGCAAAGGTAGAGTTGAGTAGTAGTACCCAGGTTGACAGTGAGGTACCACTGTCAGAAGATGCCAGACTTCCTGTGAAAGGGGAGCTGGGAAGGGTTACAAAGAGAGAGTTGAGACAGGTTCTGCTCTCAGACCCTACATTACAAGGCCTGAGGCAGGTAGCTAGTGAAGCACCTGATATTCAAGGCAAGGGGGAATCTGTATACTTGTACAAATGGTTACTGTATAGAGAGTGGACCTTAAGGGAGGGCTTGAAGGTGAGAGGATACAGCAGTTGGTAGCACCTAGAGCCTACAATCTGGTGCTTCTAGCCATAGCCCATGATATTCCCTTTGCAGGTCATATGGGCATAATCGTACAAAGAGACATATTATGCAGAACTTTTATTGGCCTGGAATTTCTGTAACAGGGTACTGCAGGATCTGTGAGTAGTGCCAAAAAGTATGCAAGGCAGGAGACAAGGTGAGAGCTCCTTTGATGCCTTTGCCTGTGATTGCGGAGCCATTTCAGAGGGTAACTATGGATATTGTGGGGCCTCAGAGTACCCCAAGTTCCATAGGGAAAAAGTATATCCTAGTGGTAGATTATGCTACAAGATACCCTGAGGCAGTGGCTTTGTCCTCCATTGAGACAGAAAAGGTGGTAAATGCTAGAGATTTTCAAAAGGGGGGGTTTCCAAAAGAAATACTGATTGACAGAGGTGCCAATTTCATGTCAGACCTGCTGGTTGTTTGTTGAAGTACTTTGGGGTGAAGCACCTGAAGACCACCCCCTACCATTCCCAGACTAATGGCCTTGTTGAGAGGTTAAACTCTACAATCAAGTCCATGCTACAGGCATTTGCAGACCACTTTAAAAGGGAGTGGGACAAATATTTGCCCCATTTGTTGCTTGCTTACAGAGAGGTTCCCCAGGAATCCACAGGTTTTCCACCCTTTCAGTTGCTGTATGGGTGTAGGGTGAGGGAACCTCTAGATTTAGTTAGTCATGAGTTGGTGGATGAGTGTGAATCTCACAAGGAGTCTGTTGTGGCATATGTCCTATACCTCAGGACAAGGCTCAGGGAACTCATGGGCTTGGCACAGGAGAACCTGGCAGAAGCCCAACAACAGAAAGAGGTATGGTATGACAAGAATGCTTGAACTAGAGAGTATGGTGTAGGGCAGCAGGTAATGCTTCTCATTCCTGTCAAACACAACAAGCTGCAAGTATCTTGGGAGGGACCCTACAAGGTGGTAAGAAAGGTTAAGTGATGTTAACTACATGGTAGAACTGCTAATCAGGAGGCAGGAGCACAAATTGTACCATGTTAACATGAAACCTTACCATGATAGGGAGGCCCTTGTGTTGAGTATTTGCAGTGGATTGCAGGAGGAGTCTGAGAGTGATCTGGTGACTGATCTCCTCAGTGATGCTTGGACTGACACCTCAGTGGAAGGGGTAGCAATGTTCCAGCAGCTATCTCCTACCCAGGTTCGAGAAATCCGAGCAGTGTTACAGGAGTTTGGGGGCATGTTTACTGGGAAACCAGGTGGATACAGGACCCCAAAGGCCTATTAGGCAGGTCCCTTATAGGGTGTCTGAGTGAGTCAAACAGACTCTGAGGGAGGAGATACAGAAGATGTTGGAACTAGGGGTAATTCAAGAGTCCAACAGTCCTTGGGCCTCCCCAGTGGTGCTGGTGCCAAAGAAGGATGGCAGCACCAGGTTCAATGTGGACTACAGGAAATTAAATAGTCACACAGAGTCAGATGCTTACCCCATGCCTAGGACAGATGAGGCCCTAGACCAGCTGGGTGGGGCTAAGTATCTTACCACCATTGATATTACCAAGGGTTACTGGCAGATGCCCTTGACCCCCAGTGCTAGACAGAGGTCAGCCTTTGTGACTCCTTTTGGCTTGTATGAGTTCAAAAGATATATATATATATATATATATATATATACACACACACACACACACACACAAAAGGGTACACACATACATATGCATGTAAATATATACTTTTCCCTATCTAGCTATAATTCTCAAAGTGTACACAAAAATAGTTGTGACAAATACATTTATCAGCTAGTGTCATTATTATTATTTTTCATCTTCTAACTTTTGTCTTCAAACATCCACGAAAAGCCAAGAAATCCCTGGAACTGGAACAGAAATCCAAGCAAAGAACAAACAACTGACCAGGAACCAAATGCCCCAGCAAATGAATCCAACAATGGTAGAAACCACTCCAGTTCACAGTTGTAGAAAGAAGCAATCTTTTATCGGTAAAACCACTGCAATTCATGGTTAAGCGCTTTTGTCTAAACATAGACTTCTTCAGAACCATCAAAACTTCTCTAAACACTGAATTTAAAAGCTCAGAGAAGTAAAACTACACCCATAGGAACTGTCAATCAATAGGCAGGCTGAAAAATCCCAGGAAAGTTCTTAAAGGTGTACATACACCAAAAAACACTTCCACATAAAACCAAGTATAAATGGCTAAGAACAAATTTAGAATGTCAAAATACTACAGAAAGCCATAACAATTTTTAAATTTTGCTCAAACTATATTGGCTTTTCTTTTAAGTTCATTAGCAATGGAAATATAGTAATTTAATACAGGTAGATTTGCTGTGTCTAAAGCCAGGTGCCATCACCAACAAAGGCATGGTGAATATTACTTCTTTTTTTGGTTTCAATATCTACAATTTTTCTGACTTAAACATAAGCTCTGAACATCACAACCTTTTCCTTAAAGGATTCAGTTTTATACCAGCAACCCAGGCCTAGATGGTGGATACCCATACTTGATTTAAAACATTTGCACTTAAACTCAACTTTCATGTGCTGTTTGGTGAATCTGATTCTTCTTCTTTGAACAAGTTCAGGAGGAGGAGTTTGGCTAAACTATATAATACCATACTAAGTAGACTGCATAGCTACTGCAGTCCATTGACATTAAAGGAAAATATGTATTCAAATGAAGAAAGGGAGATTACTTAAGGTGCCTGGCATGTAAGACACACAAATATGATGTACTATAAGATTAGCAACTCAGTTTTTTCTATAGATAGTTGGATGGATAAGTTGTTAGAATATATATTATGCTATGAATAAATATTAGTAAAAGGCAACGATAAAGATGTTTATCTGATGAAAATATTCTCACCACTCTATCAGCATATGCTTCAGTAACATTCATGCTGGCAGAAAAGAAATTCTATCCAAACAAACACATAAAATGCACACAGGATAAAAGGGCACTGCATGCACATTCACATTCACATACACACACACACACACACGCATACTTATTTATAAACCAAAGTCGTGCAACTGGAGTACAGCAAAGATGGAATGGAAAATTTAATTCAAAAAATAAAAAAATAAAAAGGAAGCACTACTTCAGTCAGCCTAACAGAAAATGGCAGTACCCATTTGAAATATTAGTACCCACTAGAGTGAGTCCCAAAACATGGAGACTGAATGACCAATGATCGACTTTCGAATGTCGACCATGGGGAACCGGCATGTCCCTACAGCGCGGAATGGAAAGATTTCATTCTTCCGCACTGTAGTGTGATCTCGGAGTTGGTATATTTAAGTTACGGGGGATTTGCAGGCGTGGCCCCCCACGCCCAGTGTGCTAGCAGTGTTTCTGTGAGTGTTTGTTGTTTTTTTGTTTTTCTTTCATATGTTTGACATTTCAAATGTCGATCATATGGTCTCGGCCATATGGAAGTCAGCATTTTGAAGTGTCGAACATATAAAATATATATATATATATACATATATATATATATATATATATATATATATATATATATATATATATATTCAAGGGGTGGGGGACTCATTCCTTGAACAAAAGAAGTTTAAAGGAGAAGAGAGATTTTGCATTTTCATTTGGTTTATCAGCACTCCGCATTTCAAGTGCCTACATTTCAATAGGGAACAGAAAATGACATTCTCAACAAAATATACCAGAATCTAAATATTTACACTATTTAATATTAAACTAATTAAAACATAGAGCTACCTACAAAACATATGGATATTAAGTTCTATACTATATAAAGCCAATAGCTATCTATAAACCTTATAGGTATTAATGTAGCTCTCACTACAATACTAAAGCAGTACCACATAATTTCCAGCTTTAAACATACTAAGAGTAGTATTCAGAGACAAATACTGCACCATGTTATGTGAACTAGGACAACAAGTGATGACACACTGGGAGGGAGAGATTCAGAGACATCCATAGCATGACCATGATACTATTGATCTATTTATCTCTGTATTATTTGTTAACTGAGTTGGTACATTGGTCCAAAAAGACCCTTTTCATGTACAACTGAAGCCAGAAGGGAAGAAAAGCCAAGCAGTACTAAAAGGTATAACACATGATGAAACAACATCAGAATGATATTGTGAAGATATGTGAAGGCTGCCAGTCTAGCTAGATAGAATTTTGCAGATAATTCTGTCATTTGTAAATATTAATAAAAGTCATAGGCTTGTTTTTTAAAATGGAATAAGATGGTGTTAAAAGTTGAACATCAAAAATGTAACATCAGTGCACTTTGCTGGATGAAAGCTGATAAGTCAAGCCTTGTATGACTGTTTGATCTCAAACTTGGAGCCATGGTGTCTGAACCAGCAGATTCTTTCTATTGTTTTGAGACCAGAGTTAATTGCTAGATGTTACAAATATAATGTCTTTAATTGCTGGTGGTTTCCTGATCAGGTGCAAGCTTACTAAGAAATGTAAATGTAGAGCTTATATTAGCCTGGGAAACCAGAGAATTGTTAAGAATGATGGAATCTAAAATGAGTCAGCAGGACGTATTATCAATTTAAAGGACTATCTCAGAGACAGAGAGAGGGCATTTTGGCTTTTGTCTAAAGCTGACAACAACTCATCAGTAGTTCGCTTTTGCTCTATATGTAAGGTTATTTAGAACTGTGTTTGCTCTTAGGAAAAGATAGGAAACAGTAAGTTTAGTCTAGCTGTTTTTTATATTTATATCAGAACTATTCTACAGTATTATTTTAAGCATTTTCCTGTGATGTCTGAACTCTTGACTAGCACTGTGTAGTAAGAAGTATTGCCTTGTGTTTTTTATTATTTATTATTAAGTATTTTAAACCTTTAAACAGTGTCTGTTTTGTATAGAGATAATTTAAGCTCTAGAGTGCATTGCATGTATATAGTAATATGGTACAAAGCAATTCCAAGTAAGTCTTGCTGCTCAGTCATACTTACTATTTGGATAATAATATTGCACAGTAATAACTGGACACCCTTTGGTAAGGGTCTTTTTAATAGCTGATATTAGGGGTTCTGGTGGCAGTGGATTACTACCTTATAGCCTGGGCATAAAGGGCATACCTAGTGAACCTGTGCCAGCCTTCCCGAGGAGTTTCTGTGTTTGTATATAAATCATATCTCAAAGTGTGTGTGTGTGTGTGTGTGTGTGTGTGTGTGTGTGTGTGTGTGTGTGTGTGTGTGTGTGTCAGCTACTTGGGCAGGGACATGAAGCACTGGTTGGACAGAGGGAGTGCTGGGAGGACTTGGCTTGGAACCCTGGCTAAGGAATCCACCCTATAGCTATGCCACTGGTGAGTCTTATCGGGGATCTGGAGAGAAAGGGAGAACCTAGCCCCAGACTGACTGTGATCTCTGTGTACCCTTAAGGAAATTGTACTTTACTGTGTGTGTATTTGTTATTCTTCCCAATGTGGATGGGCCTAACTGGTGTTAGTTGTGAGGATTGAGGCTCCTTGATTACTGGGGCAGTGCATGGGCATCACATAATAATTGGTGGCAGTGGTGGGATTTCCACACCACATATTAATTGGTTGGCAACTGGATTGTAGTGGTGTGGATAGTGAATTCCTGTAGCTTGTGTACAGGGATCCCTAAAGATGTTTTTTTACTCTAAATCAGCCACACAGTGAATATTTAGAGTTCAGATCACAATTGTTATATTTCTTTTGTTAGCTTAGTTAGTCAGGGAGAGCAGGCAAGCATGTCAGAGGAGTATGGCAAGTTGTCAAGGAGCCAGTTGGCTGAGATATGCCAGGCTAAGGGACTGGTGCATGGAAACCTGACTAAGGCAGACATGATTGCAGCTTTTCTCATAGCTGCATGAGAAATCAGCAATCAGTAAGGCAATCAGACTGGCCGTGGGGATGTAAAACACTCGCAGAATGGACAGCTCAACCTTTCTGCAGAGGACTTAAAAATCCATGTGGAGCTTAAGAGATTTGAGTTGGAGGCCAGGCACTTGGAAACAGAAGCAGCAGAGAGACTAAGATGTCTACAGGCTGAGGAGAATAAGAAACTGCTACTCATAGAAGCTGAGGAGAAGGAAAAGCAGATGCAGCATGAAAAGGAGATGCTGATTCTTTGCCAGAGTCATGGAGGTAATGGGGAATGGAGTAACCATACCCCAGAAGCACAAAACATCAGTAAAATGTCTTCCGCAGTTTAGAGAGGGGGATAATTTTGATAGTTTTATTCATATGTTTGAGAGGGTATGTAAACAGGATGATGTTGATCAAAGGCCTGGGTATGGTTCCTAACCCCCTTACTCCATGGTAAAGCTGTAACTGTGTTGTCTAAACTTTCTGATTGTGAATATTTTGATTATACTGCTGTTAAGAATTGTCCATTAGAATTTTTTAAGCTAACACCTGAACCTTATAGGAAAAAGTTTCGTGAGTATAGACGCAAGGCAGATGAAAGTGTGTGTGAATATGTTGCTGAACTGAGCACTTATTTTCATAGGTGGGTGAGTGGATGTCAGGGCATGACTTTTGAAGGGCTGGCAGACCTTTTGGTGAGGGAACAAGCCCTTAGCACTTTGCCTGAGGAAAAAAAAAAGTCCCCAAGCCTGAGGACATGAGGATCTGGTTAGCTGATAGTCAATGTGCTACTTCAGATGAGTTGGGGAAGAAGGGAGACCTATATCTAGCAAGCAGGGTATCCCTGCACAGGAAAGGGACTCCCAGTGATGCTCATGGGTCTAAAGGAACCCATGGTAGGCAGCTCTGACTGCCCCAACAGAATCTGCCAGTAGCAGGGGAAGCCTCTAGTCAAGGTACATGTCCAGGACCTAGGGATAAATGTTTTGAATGCAACCAGTGGGGCCATGTGGCATATAGATGTCCACGGAGGCAAGGTGGGGAACATAAGGTGAGAGGGCCAGTAAGTGTGAAAGACAAAATGCCAACAGTAGGTTGTCTTGAAACAACAAGGGGTACCAAACTACCACAAGAAGTTATATCCTATCATAGTGAATGGCAAAGAGGCCATTGCTAAGAGAGACACAGCCTCTGACATAACCATTGTGAAGCTTGCAATAGTTATAGAGGAGCACTACTTTCCTGGGCAGTTTACTCCAGTCAGAGCTTTAGACTGGGAGGGTGGAATAAGAAGCCAGCAAGTAGGTATGTTTGAGGAATGATTTGATAATGCAGTACCATGTGTTCATGCAGTTACATGCACTCAGGCTTGGAGACAAGCATGTGGGTCTGGTAGCCTGAGGGAGACCTAGCCAGTCCGCATACGTGCAGCCAGGACTGGTGCATTGGTTACTTCAGGGAGGGAGCTACTCTGTAGCAGGGAGACTGAAGGTGTTCCACAGCTGCTTGTAGGTACTGATGTTCCCTTGGACAGAGCGACTGCAAAGGTAGAGGTGATTAGTAGTACCCAGGTTGACAGTGAGGTACTGCTGTCAGAAGATGCCAGACTTCCTGTGGAAGGGGAGCTGGGAAGGGTTACAAAGAGAGAGTTGAGACAGGCTGAGCTCTCAGACCCTACATTACAAGGCCTGAGGCAGGTAGCTAGTGAAGCACCTGATTTTCAAGGGAAGGGGGAATCTGTATACTTGTACAAAGGATTACTGTATAGAGAGTGGACCTTAAGGGAAGGCTAGAAGGTGAGAGGATACAACAGTTGGTAGTGCCTAGAGCCTACCATCTGGTGCTTCTAGCCATAGCCCATGATATTCCCTTTGCAGGTCATATGGGCGCAATCATACAAAGAGACATATTATGCAGAACTTTTATTGGCCTAGAATTTCCAGGGATGTAACAGGGTACTGCAGGACCTGTGAGCAGTGCCAAAAGGTAGGCAAGGCAGGAGACAAGGTGAGAGCTCCTTTGATGCCTTTGCCTGTGATTGCGGAGCCATTTCAGAGGGTAGCTATGGATATTGTGGGGCCTCGGAGTACCCCAAGTTCCATAGGGAAAAAATATATCCTAGTGGTAGTAAATTATGCTACAAGATACCCTGATGCAGTGGCTTTGTCCTCCATTGAGACAGAAAAGGTGGCAAATGCTAGAGAATTTCAAAAGGGTAGGTTTCCTAAAAGAAATACTGACTGACAGAGGTGCCAATTTCATGTCAGACCTGCTGGCTTGTCTGTGGAAGTACTGTGGGGTGAAGCACCTGAAGACCACCCCCTACCATCCCCAGACTAATGGCCTTGTTGAGAGGTTAAACTCTACAATCAAGTCCATGCTACAGGCATTTGCAGACCACTTTAAAAGGGAGTGGGACACATATTTGCCCCATTTGTTGCTTGCTTACAGAGAGGTTCCCCAGGAATCCACAGGTTTTTCACCCTTTGAGTTGCTGTATGGGTGTAGGGTGAGGGAACCTCTAGATTTAGTTTGTGATGAGTGGGAGGGTGAGTCTGAATCTCACAAGGAGTGTGTTGTGGCATATGTCCTATAACTCAGGATAAGGCTCACGGAACCCATGGGCTTGGCGCAGGTGAACCTGGAAGAAGCCCAACAACACAAAAAGTATGGTATGACAGGAATGCTTGAGCTCGAGAGTATGGTGTAGGGCAGCAGGTAATGGTTCTCTTTCCTGTCAGACACAACAAGCTGCAAGTAGCTTGGGAGAGACCCTACAAGGTGGTAAGAAATGTTAAGTGATGTTAACTACATGGTAGAACTGCTAGTCAGGAGGCAAGAGCACAAATTGTACCATGTTAACATGGTGAAACCTTACCATGACAGGGAGGCCCTTGTGCTGAGTATTTGCAGTGATTGCAGGAGGAGTCTGAGAGAGATATGGTGACTGATCTCCTCAGTGGGGCTTGGACTGACACCTCAGTGGAAGGGGTAGCAATGTTTCAGCAGCTATCTTCTACCCAGGTTCAAGAAATTCAAGCAGTGTTACAGGAGTTTGGGGACATGTTTACTGGGAAACCAGGGTGCACCCACCTGGTGCAGCACCAGGTGGATACAGGACCCCAAAGGCCTATTAGGCAGGTCCCTTATAGTGTGCCTGTGTGAGTCAAACAGACTCTGAGGGAGGAGATACAGGAGATGATGGAACTAGGGGTAATTCAAGAGTCCAACAGTCCTTGGGCCTCCACAGTGGTGCTGGTGCCAAAAAAGGTGGCAGCACCAGGTTCTGTGTAGACTACAGGAAATTAAATAGTCACACAGAGTCAGATGCGTACCCCATGCCTAGGACAGATGAGGCCCTGGACCAGTTGGGTGGGGCTAAGTATCTTACCACCATTGATATTACCAAGGGTTACTGGCAGATGCCCTTGACCCCCAGTGCTAGAGAAAGGTCAGTCTTTGTGACTCCTTTTGGCTTGTATGAGTTCACACAAATGCCCTTTGGGATGAAAAATGCCCCAACAACTTTCCAGAGGCTGGTAGATCATATCCTAGCAGGAGCAGGAGGGTTTACCCTTGCTTACCTAGATGATATTGTCATCTACAGCCATTTCTGGCAAGAGCGCCTTCAATATGTCAGGGAGGTGTTGGGCAGACTATAGAGGGCAGGGTTGACCATTATGCCCAGCAAATGTCAGGTGGGTATGACAGAGGTCTCCTATCTGGGACATAGAGTGGGGAGTGGTAAGATCAGGCCAGAACCTGCCAAAGTGGAAGCCATTCAGGCTTGGCCTGCACCTGTTACCAAAAAGCATTTGAGGGCATTCTTAGGGACAGCAGGGTACTACTGAAAGTTTTTCCCTGGTTATAGTACCATAGCTGCTCTCCTCACAGACCTGACTAGGAAAAACAGGCCAGATAATGTAGTGTGGACCCCAGCATGTGAGCAGGCATTCCAGAAGCTTAAAGAAGCTTTGGGAGGACCCCCTGTGTTAGCCAGTCTAGATTACAGCAAAGAATTTGTTGTGCAGGTGGATGCTTTGAACCATGGGGTGGGACCTGTACTTAGTCAGATTTATTCAGAGGGAGAAGAGCACTCAGTGGTTTATTTCAGTTGTAGGCTTCAACCCAGGGGGGAATGCTATGCAGCTGTAGAAAAGGAATGTCTAGCCATAGTGTGGGCACTGCAGAAACTTCAGCCTTATCTGTATGGAAGAAAATTCACTGTAATGACAGATCACAATCCCCTAACATGGTTAAACAGAGCCAGCCAGCAAAATGCCAAGTTGCTAAGATGGAGCCTAGAGTTGCAAGCATATGATATATCAGTGCAGCACTGCAGTGTGAGCAGCACTTGGGCTCTCAAAACAGGGAATGGGGTAAGGTATACTCAAATAGACCTAACCCTGTCAAACAACGTTTCTCAAGGGACACTTGAAAAACTAGCTTGAGTTCTCTGGGGGGGAGTGAAAATATGTGAAGGGTGTCAGCCTAGCTAGATAGAAGTTTGTAGATAATTCTGTCATTTGTAAATATTAATATAGGCCACAGGCTTGTTCTCTTAAATGGAAGAAAATGGTGTTAAATATTGAATGTCAAAAACATAACAGTGCACTGTGCTGGAAGAAAGCTGATAAGTCAAGCCTTGCAATTGCTGGTGGTTTCCTGCCCAGGTGCAAGCTTACTAAGAAATGTAAATGTAGAGTATCTGTTAGCCTGGGAAACCAGAGAATTGTTAAGAATGATGTAATCTAAAATGAGTCAGCAGAATGTATTATCACTTTAAAGGACTTTCTCAGAGACAGAGAGAGGGCATTTTTGATTTTGTCTAAAGCTGGCAACAACTCACCAGTACTCTGCTTTTGATGCTCTTTATGTAAGGTAACTGTTATTGCTCTTAGGAAAGGATAGGAGCTAGTAAGTTCAGTCTAGCTGTTTTCTATATTTATGTCAGAACTATTCTACAGTATTATTTTAAGCATTTTCCTGTGATGTCTGAACTCTTGACTAGCACTATGTAGTAAGAAGTATTGCCTTGTGTTTTTATTATTTATTATTAAATATTTTTAAACCTTTAAACTGTGACTGTTTTTTGTAGAGATAATTTAAGCTCTAGAGTACATTGCATGTATATAGTGATATTGTACAAAGCCACTCCAAATAAGTCTTGCTGCTCAGTCACACTTACTATTTGGATAATAATATTGCACCATAATAATTGGACACCCTTTGGTAAGGGCCTTTATAGTAGCTGATATCAGGGGTTCTGGTGGTAGTGGATTACTAGCCTATAGCCTGGGCAGAAGGGGCATACCTAGTGAACCTGTGCCAGCCTTCCCCAGGAGTGTCTGTGTGTTTGTATATAAATCATATCTCAAAGTGTGTGTGTGTGTGTGTGTGTGTGTGTGTGTGTGTGTGTGTGTGTGTGTGTGTGTGTGTGTGTGTGTGTGTGTGTGTGTCTGTGTGTGTTTGAGCTACTTGGGCAGGGACACGAAGCACTGGTTGGGCAGAGGGTGTGCTGGGAGGACTTGGCTTGGAACCCTGGCTAAGGAGTCCACTCTATTGCTGTGCCAGTGAGGAGTCTTATTGGGGACATACAGAGAAAGGGAGAAACCAGCCCCAGATTGAGTATGATCTCTGTGTGCCCTTAAGGGAAATTGTACTTTACTGTGTATGTATTTGTTATCCTTCCCAATGTGGATGCCCCTCACTAGTGGTAGTGGTGAGGATTGAGGCTCCTTAATTACTGGGCCAGTGCACGGGCATCACAGACATATACAGTGAATAACAGCACATATATTGTCATAAGCTTTTTACAAAGCACAGTGATTAACAGTTGAATAACTATCTTTACAGATGCAATGTTTACATGAACGCACATATGTATCCAAATGTGAAAGGTGCTACTGTTTCAACCTAGATGTCCCTAGATGACATGTATGCAGACACATTTTATGCCATTCCCAACAATGGGTCAGTTTCCTGCAGGAATGTTATTTTTGACCACTAAAAAACAAAAAAACATAAGCAATTATACATCAAGTCAAAGATATTTACTGGCCAACTAACAATGCTTTTTGAGTCAGTTTGTAGTGGCTTTTACTCTTTTGGTTTTTTGAGCTCCTTTTTATATTAATTTCGGGAAGTTTTTTATTTATTTATTTATTGGTTACATGTGACTACTAATCTAGTGCATCCTGTACAGGCACACAGGCAGTTATCACCAGCCCAGCTGCCATATAAAAGTCAATTCCAGGTTTCATGTTTCTCTCACCTTCTAAAGACAGGGATTCTAGGAATTACTCCACCTCCTTGAGACCACTCTGTTTTGGTGGTCTTCTCCCTGTCATCATCACCAGCTCAGCTCCCATATGAATGTCACTGTCAGGTATGATGTTTCTCTCACCTTCTATTACCAGAGATTCTAGGAATTACTCCATTTCCTTGAGATCATTCTGTATTGGTGGTCCTCTCCCTGTGGTCGTCACCAGCCCAGCTCCCATATAAAAGTCACTGCCAGGTACGATGGCTCTCTCACTTTCTGTAGACAGGGATTCTAGGAATTACTCCACTTCCTTGAAACCACTCTGTATTGGTGGTCCCCTCCCTGTGGTCAGCCTTTCACTGACAGTATCCTATGTCTTTGTTTTTACATGCAGTGTGATATAAGTGAGTGCATAGTACACCTGCATTGCTGTTCTGTTATTGCAATTCATGGCTTTAATATCTTGCACCAGTCCTACACTTCCTAACTGGATACATGTGCCATGTGTGTAAAATCTGTAGTACCACCACTCTGGTACAGTGAAATTTCCCAAACATGCTGGTCCTCCAGTTCCATGGCAATTAGGGTACACCAGATGGTATACAAGTAGATCAGTGTGTGAATTCATGAATGTACTGTCCATCACCCCATTTGGTGTCCACAGTGATGTGTGCTTTCACATTTTTATCATTCAAACACTGTGCTTTAGTGTAGCAGTAATGGACATGTTTCCACAGCTTGCTATCGGTTGCAACAGTGATGGCAGCACTGGCTGTGACCTATGTGTTGGAAGCCTCATATTCCACTGTAGTACATCTTGCAGTCTATCTACAAAAGGTACACTGTTGAAGACATACTCATAAGGGCACTAAACCAGTAGCTGGCCTGAACTCTTTTCCAGTTCCCTGTCAAGGTACCCCCCCCACACACACACAACTGCAACCTGTCTTGCCATATACTGTGTTCCATGTCACAGTGCCTCCTTGCAGGATGGTAACCTGTCTTGACCTGTACTCCATTCTCTGCACCATCCCCCCATGGAGTGCTACCTGCCCTGCCCTGTACTCTGCCCTGTTGGGATGTCACTCACACTGCACGTCAATCCCCTCTCATGCCTTGTTCTCTACTATTTCACAAAATCCCCTTTTCAGTAATTTTCCCTGTTGCATCCTTACACTCTTGTGTGCTCACTGCAATATGCCCAATATGCCAGTGCACTCTGCTACCTACTATATAGTAATGTGTACATTGTTCATTGTAACATAGTCTCTAGCAATATGGTGACCATGTTGATATGACCATGTTAGCTTGCTAAAACATGCCTTATATAATATCATAGTATTTATGCTCTGAGCTGCAGCAATAGTTTTCTATATTATCAGCTACAGTCAGCATGAACATGCTGATGTTAATGCGATGGGATGTGATGTGCACAGTGAGTGTGTGTCTCTGGAACTGTAAAGCCAGTACCACCAACTCTGTGCTACTATTCTTTTGCATCGTGCAACCATGCTGCTTGATGAAATGCATCATGTGGTGTCCAATACATGCAGCCATGCAGATCAGACTGCCATTTTGTCCTACTTGTTCTGACTTGTAAACTGAAAATGGCCTCTTCAGGCACTAAATTCAGCAGACCACCTGCCTTGTATAGCAAGGAGATGAAAATCTTTCTCCATTTCCTGCACAAGAACTATAGGGAGCAGCTGATGGGTGATTACAATGATCCTCTGTATAAAACTAATGTTTGGCACCAGTATGACAGGACACTGAGTGATGCCACTGGCATCACTCACTCTAGAAATCACTGCAGGCACAGGCACAGTTACCTATACAGTTGTCAACAGGACCTGCTGCACTAGTCGGAGGCAGAAGTTAGAGAAGATATGGCTACCTTATTACTGTAAGCATTCTTTACTGGGGTTTATCATTGTAAATTAGACCTATATGCTGTTGCTATAATTGCCTTCTATTGTCAAGTATATGTTGTACTGATCAGTATTTGTTTTATGTTTTTAGTGTCAGAGGAGGTTGATGCAAACATTGCAAGCTCTCTTGACAAATACTTCATTGTGCTTCTGGAACAGTGAGTGTAATTCTTGAAGGCAAGCTATATCTCTGGATATATTATTTAAAAAGTGTAAGCAACTCTCTTTTCAATATAATGTTTTATGCCATTAATATTAAATGAAACAATTTTCATGTTATATTACTGTTACTACAATAGCATCCAGTCTGAAAATAAAGCTTTTAGGTCCCTTCCTTCCAAAAAAAGGCCATGAAAACCACAACTCCATAATTCTATAAGAATGGTGATTAAAGTAAATTACTTCTTTTTATCCCAAAACACATCACTAGAAAAACAATAGTATTCACTATTATCTATGCCAACAACACCATGATACAACATGTAAACGACATAAAATTACTGGGCATAATCAGAGATGACCAGTTGAAATTTGACCACCATGTATCACACATGTTTAAAAAAACTCCTAAAAACAGGTGCATTATACAGAGTAAAAACCTATCTCACTACCATAGCCAGAAGATGTATAGCCTCTACTTTCTTTCTACCATCTCTCCTCTATGCTGTCTCAATCTTCATTAACCTTCAAACCTCACAACTGTCCAAACTTGAGCAATGTTATAATAAAATAGCCAAATGTGTAGTAAACTATAGCAAAAAAGACACCACTGCATAGCCCTCACAGAATTAAACTGCAAAAGCACATAAAGGAAGGAGAGTGTTCAATGTGTCACCAAAACCTAAGGAAAAGAACACCCAGGCTTTCCAAAGAGCCAAAACTTTAATGTAAAAAAACACCAGCCAAAAAACGATCCAAACAGTAGAACAAGCACATCAAGAAATAAACGCTCCTTAACTCATTCACTCCAATGGATCTTAGCAGGTTTGCGCTGTAATTTCCAGTGGGTGGAGCCTAAGCCTTTTGACAGAATCAAATTATGTCCTCACATTCCAAACAAATGTTCACATCTTTGGAACCATAATGGTTATGAAAGAAGCATAAATGGCAAACTCTTCTGCAAAAACTAATTTTATTGTGGTAGTATTCTTTAGGTTCTAGGTCTTTAAACTGAATTTTATAAGTCACAGTAAACACAAGTAACTATTACATTTGTAATATTTTGTAAACAACTTACAATATCTCAGCAACCACTCAAGTTACACACATACTGTCAGCAGCATTTTATTCATCCAGCTGAGAGCATCCATATGGGGCTAAGCAGTTTTGGCTGTGTTACTTGGTTATTGAGATATTTAGAAAAAGGTGATAATTATATCTATATAAATTAATATCATAAAAAACAACAATTAATATCTATTTGCCTGCACTAGACAGAGGTCAAATATTTATGCAGCTGAGGTTGCCATTGTGTAAGCTTTAAGATGAAATATTTCAAAACATTGTACATAACATGATTTTGGAATTATAAATACAAATATGAACAAGCAATATTTGACCCCAAGAGGCATCAGAACAAGTTAACTGCAGATGGACCTGAAGGCGTCACTCAGATGCAATGAGTTAAGCAACTGCATTTTCGTCTATAGTGATACAGACTTCATCAGGCACCTTATTATGTTCACAACAGGTTATATGGAACGTGTGGAAAAGTTCCATATAACCTGTAGTGAACATAAGGTGTCTGATGAAGTCTGTATTACTATAGATGAAAATGCAGTTGCTTAAGGAGTGTTTATGTGTTGATGTGCTTGTTCTACTGTTTGAATCGTTTTTTAGCCGGTGGTTTTATACTTTAAAGTTTTGGCTCTTTGGAAAGCCTGCATCTGGAGTATTCCTTTCCACAGAATTAAACTGGTTAAAAGTACCACATCACCAATCTCTCTCTCTCTCTCTCTCTCTCTCTCTCTGCTAACCTGAATGTACAGGCTTCTCCATAAGCCAGAAAATTGCCCAGCCCTTAACAACTAAATACAGCACTACTCCCTCAGTACAGTGTTACACTCCAGAGACAAATTACTAATTACTATAACTAAATTATCTCATATTGCAAGCTACTCTCTATACTCAAATAGTGTAGCCACACTTTGGAACCACATCCCACTACCAATGAAATCTATTCAGAATGCAAATTTGTTTAAAACACAACTAAAACTTCACCTATCAAATTAGTGGATCTGCTCCTGCATATCTCCAGGATAAATGCTACTGTTATCTTCAGCTTACCGTATCATCAAACTAGTTTTCTTATTTCAGAATCCTATGCCAAAGTTCACCAATACATGAATAGTTTTATTAAATTCTTCAAGCCATATACATAGTTTTGTGACACAGCTCCCCCCCCGCCTCTATAATTCTAATATAACTTTTATGATAGCCATATATATGAATATCAATGAAACCAAGAACTGGCATTATGTTTAAGGTGTCTACATCTCACACAAGAGGTACAGTGTTCAATTCTCACTCAGGGAAAATTGACTAGGCTTGCTTTGCAAGGGCAGGCATCGTGGTACTTACCAATGAACACCATCTCTTAACTACAATATTAACATTTTATGCTTTACCTACTTCCTTCCCTCACCTCAATTTCTTTGAATTCCTGAACACTAATCACACGTTCTATTACATATTAACAAACCTGCAAATACTAATGTTCAAATGCTCAATGTTCAACATCTGCTAATGCAGGAGTATCTCTTATACTGTAGTAGTTTAGCCTTTATTTCATATGAATGTAATCTAATTAGCAAATGAATGTGTAATTGTTCATGTATATTACTTAATGTCTGTTTGTGTATATTACTGAATGTCTGTTTAAAAATGGGTATAATATGTTGGAGACTTTCACCTCAGGCCTCAGCTGAAAAGATTTTTTTTACTAAACTCAGTCGGACAAACTTGGAGATGAAAAACAAAATAACGAAATAAAATAAAGGATTTCGCCATCAACATCAGGAATCATGTATAGCTGACATGTTGTGCTTCTTCAGGCATGGATAATTTGAAGTTGAGGTTTCTGCAGTGAAGTTAGACTGTTACTGGAAAGATGAATCTAGAAGAGATTCCTTTTCACCATAAAAGTTTCCTGATTTTTCAAAGAACTTCTTGCTCTGTAGTTTAGTCAGCTGATAAATCTTTAATGAAGTTTAAATGCACTTGATTACATTGAACATTATCTTTTTGTTGAGCTGCAAAATAAACTAAGTTTCAGTCAGAAACAGTAAACTCTGATAATAATTGCATGATTATATTCAAATTTTGGGAGATCATCTCTATGTACAATATCAATCTGAAGGGCAGACAATGAGTTAATATTAGTCTCCTTCCTTAAATGTGCAAGAATAGAATGAGTATTGTTTAATACTGGCTGTCAGTTTTCTAGATGTTCTGGTACACACACAAAATGCAGTTTGACCTTACAGGTGCTAAATTCTAAATTCCGAGCTTTCTCTTGCAAATAATAATTTAAAATTTTCAACTGAAATGTTTTTTTCTGAAGTTGCATTTTGATATTTTATAAACAATTCAGTAAATTCTGAATATAGTTTCTGCTGAGACTCTTAAGATGGGACAGTGGTGACAAATGATTGCGTGATAAATAATATTTTTGTTATTTAAGTTAGACAGAGATTCAACAATTGAGTTTATACTTTCTATTTTATATAATAGATGAAGCACAACTAGCCACCAAATTACTATTATTCTCTATGGGTTAGGCACCTTCATCTACCAACACAAAGGTTTTGTTATCAGTATTTAAAGTGTTATCTGCCGTCAGACTATTTACTGAATTAACATTAGGAGATAAAGAAACAGTACCTGCATTTAGCTGTATACTAACTTCTTGAAACTTCTAATGCTGAATGTAAACCAATTGAGGGGACTGATGTACAGCTGTATGTTCCCTGTTTACAAAATTGGAACCTTTGGGCTTTTTATTTAGCTGTTCAGCTACCAGCTTTAGAGTGAGTTCTGAGTTATCATTGAATGAAGTGACATATCTCCTTCTTGTAATGAAGACTTCTCAAGTAAAACTTAAAATGAACTTAGAATAAAGTATTTTACCCATATCAGGGAGATGAAGTAAAAAGGAAGTGTTGGCTTCCTGAGTGGAGGAGTCAACATTCTGCCATTCTAATATCACTGATGAGTGTATATAGTTAGTATTTTGGGGATTTTTTTCTGTTGCTACATACTGAGGAAACATAAACTATCAGTCTAGGTTCTCTCTCTTTTTTTCTTATTTCAGAGAAAGAGTAAGCAAAAATTAAAGATGAACTGATAGAACTGTGATACTGCAGCCATACACTTTCGCTGCTAAACTGGAAGGTATGCGTGAGACATCGCACACAATATCATCACACTATCAAACCACCCATATGGTGGTCATATTAGGGCTGGGGCCATCTATTATGAAATTACTCATTCAGAACTAGCAGATAAAGTATATTAATTATCCTCTAGAAGCCTGCATACATGTCAGATTCCTAAGTATTTCCTGAAAAAAAGTTAAAATTCACAAACTAAACAAAAAAGTATACACAATAATTTTGTTCAAGAAAATCCTTTTTATGTAATGATACTAGTTAATACATTTCCTTAATGATGGACATAACACAAAAATAAAACTGTTTCTTCTAAGAGTCCAGAATGTTTTGGAAGTCAGCATGCTAGATAGCATTATCTAACTAGGTTAATTGGTAAACAAAAATGGCCCAATGACTTTAATAAAGTACCTCATACATGTTCTTTAGTTTTCTTCTAATTCCTGAAACAATAAACATTTCGTTCTGAAGGCAAACAGTGAAAAATTTGAGCAATATAGCTTCACAACCAAATGACAATTGTCAGATACTGCCACTGGCATTTGAAAGAGATAAGTTTCAAGGTGATTTAATGTGCTAAATGTGAGAAACTTTTGTTGTTGTGTTAATCTGCAGTCAAGCAACATACAGATTTTGCATTTTATACTGGATTATGGAAATAGCACTACTTTCCCAGTTTATTTTTCTCATGCTCAATTTTTTCTTTTGTAATTTTAATTACTCCCCCCCCCCCTGCATTTTCAGATCTCCCCAGACCAGGCTCCTACTGACCCACTAATTTTCCTAGCCAGGATGAGAGTATTACAGCCCTTGAGCTCATTAATTCCCTGAGTGTGGCAAGAGGCCTACCATCCCACTAGATAGAATTACCCATTAACAACAGTTAAAACATGAGATGAGAGAAAATCAGATATATCAGTGCATGAAAAAAGACAATATAATTGTTTATTGAAATTAGTACACCCAGTAATTATGGTGTCTTTCATACAGACAGAGACAAGTCATAAAATACCAGTATTTGCAAGCAGAAATGTTTGTAATATGGAAGAAAGATACTCAAGTGGTTCCAATAGTAGCAGATGCAACAGGCCTAATAAAAAAATAATAATTTACTCTTGTATCTAAATATGCTGCCAGTAAATGTAACCCCTATATGAATTATAGAAGGGGAGGCAGTTGCTGAGAAGAGCACTCTTGGCTAATATTAAAGACTGAAACACTACTAATTACATGAACTTTAATTGTACGCAACAAAGGAATGGCAGTCCATTCCCCTTCGGGGTGTTAGAAACTCAAAATACTCGGAGAAATTAAGCCGAGAGAGAAAGAGAAAGACATTCACCAGGCAGGCTGTCATTCATGTGAGGGCTTTACCTCCATGCAGTGTCTGGCAGCTTTACTGAAATGCAGCTACCTAGGACCCGCCAGATATTTGCTCTGGATGCTCTGAGAGAGACTACACTGGCTTCTAAACTCAGCATCAAGTCCAAAGCTGCTTCCTGTAGTATCCTAGCACATGGTTGTGCAGAGGGTCACACCACCTCCCACCATCCATGATGGGTGAGATGCGAATGACTATTTACTTTCACCTTCCCCTGCCTGGCTTCTCCAGTGCCCCGAACTGCTTACTGAACTCATTCAAGTTGTCTGTGACATGGTCAGGGCTTTGTCCCTCTGTGCCACAGAGCTAGGCAGCAGTTTTTTTTCTTTTTTTTGAATGCTTTATCAATTTTCCTTCCACAGTCTTGTACTAGTCTTTCTGGCTACTGGCAATGATTCCTCACACTTAGAGAAGATAGGGCAGACAGTCCGATCATATTATAGCTACAGTGATTTATGAAATCCATAACTCCAGGGTATATGACCATATAATGGAACTCCATAACTCCCAAAGTATATGACCATATATAATGGCATTGTATCATCTCATTACCCTCACATGCATATATCAGCTTATGCCCAGTTCCAGTAAAGGGTGCCAGAACTTCCATGCTGGTATCCTTCAGAAGGCAGATAGCACAGTGCCTAATTCTACATTTTCAACATAAGGCAGCAGAGCTGACCCTGATCTCTCATTCCACCTGGAACAGAGCTCCAGAACTAAGGTCACTAGCAAAACCCAGGAGGCTAGCAGCTGATTTTATGCTCTGTTTATTAACCGTCAGGCCTGTATGAAAATGGACATCTGACACATTCTTTATTTAGCTTATCTACACATTATGATTAAAAATCTATAATCTGTCTGTAATTTTTATGTTGCATCACTGATGGCTGGAACTGCTCCACTGGGTGTTTTTGTAAATAGCTAAAAATAATGAGGAAGCTCTTTAACAGTGTTAAGCAGTAAGCTGACACTATGACACTAAAAAACAGAAACATCTTTAATAAATAATCTGATATGTTTAATGACAATGTAGAAACCTTACTGCCATTAAAACCATTATGCATAATGTATTATTAAAATAAAGATGTTAATACACAACTTGATATTTTTTTATATATTTGTAGAAAACACAGAATAAAATCCTGTCATGAGTTTTCTGGTTATTTCTTGTAACATGGACAGCAATGTATTTGCATTTTTAAAATTCAGCCTTTCTTTGGAAAGACAAATGGTACAGAAGACTTTTTACTTGTGACTCGAGTAACATACGACTGATTAGCAGTATGGCAATAGGAATGTGGTCAGAGAAAATGAGTGGTCAAGTGCTACCTTTCCTGGAATGGGTTGGTCAATGTTATTGTGCTTTTTGGCAGTTATGTATGCAACCCAGTGGATTGGCAACATGTAGTGGCACCAGAAAGTCATTGTATGTTGTTCTTCTGTTTCGACATCTATGTAGCTTACATAATTCTCACATATGGCATATATTTGACCTGTACTTTCACTTTAATTGCAGAGATTTCCATGAAGGCATTCATGTTTGTAAGTGTTGGCACACTATGTAAAAACATACTGACACATTGTCTATGTAGATAATCTCACTCCATCAAAAAAGATATATATATATATATATATATATATATATATATATATATATATATACATACATATATACATATATATTGATCTATGTCAAAATAATGAATTACCATAATGTCAAGTTGCAAAATGGCGAGATGGAAATAATGAAAGTTTACATTCATGAATGTCCAGATAATCATACGTTTTCACTGCGAAAGGAGTCAGTTGGCCAGTGTGGTGAACTTTGCCCTTTCCTCCACTGTAGTGCAATCTCAGAGTTGGCATATTTAGTTGGAGGTGTGTGGGGGGTGCAGCACCCCACATAGAGGGCCATGGGCAGCAAAGCCCCCCACTTGAGTTGTTTTCATTTGATATAGATAGATAGATAGATAGATAGATAGATAGATAGATAGATAGATAGATAGATAGATAAAAATATATAGATAGATATAGATATAGATCTCTCTCTCTCTCTCTGTATATATATATATATATATATATATATATATATATATATATATATATATATATTTGTGCTGGCCATTCCTAGAAAAGTGACTAATGACACCTGTGTGCAACCCTGACAGTATGGCAGATGTGATACAGCACTGAACACATTAAGACATGGAACATAATTGACCAGGTGTTTGACACAAGGAAGACATGGTTTCCTTGTCTTGATAATTCCAGTGAGACATTACAGTAACTCCCCAAAGATGGCCAGTAAGATCATAATAGTATTTGCCTTGCTACATAATATGATCATGTTTAAGCCAAGGTATTATCTTAAGTATGTGATTGCATTGCATCATTTACCAGACACCCCAGTAACAGTGCCTGAAGGTGATGACATATCAGGTGCTGGCAGAAGTACAATTAGTGTCAGCCTCCCCTGCATCCCAAGCAAAGACAGGAGCCATCTATAATAACATTAACACCTATTGTCTATTACATTCACAAAATTACAATGTTACACAGGATAAAGATGATGCATGCAGTGTTCCTTTCAGTGCATGCTGGCAAGTGCATGGTCATTTCCCACTGTGCATCAGACATTACTTTTGTATAACAAAGGAATGAGGGAGACTGTTGATGGTCAGACTCACTACCTTTTGCACAAGGGACAGGGGGACACAGTACCACTAGATTATGCACACAAACTGAGGAGGAGGAGGAAGGAAATATGCCACAAGGGGTGCAGGTGGGAGCTGCATTAGATGACCTTATAAATGGTGTCAGATTCGTTCATCCTTTAACAAACAGAAGGTGCCACTGCATAACAATGACCAGGTGTCACCCCTGTGACATAAGGAGGCAGGGTCAGAGGGTTCTTTGCTACAGGGATGGTGTGGAATTTCTGGGCCTGAACTTGGATGCAGTTTGTTTAAATTATTCCTTGTTGCCAAAAGTGAGGAGCGGTAGGGCTTCTAACAGCTCCAGACTCAGCTATGGAATGTGCCTCCTGCAAAAGCCCATGTATACCCCAAATTCATAGCTTACCCAACCAAGGATAGCAGTGACTATTTGTCTAGGCATGATGGCACTGGGATATTTATGCATAAATGTATTGATTGAAGTAGTGTATCACCAAGCAGTTTGGCTTATCACCTATGTACAATGTCTCAGCTCCATGTCTAGTCAGAGTACACAATGGTGTTGGACAACGTACTTATGAATGCTACACAGCACACCCGTCAGCTCCATTTCTGATTGTGTGGCAGCAGACTGTGCCTAGATGACATTCTCATACATCTGCTGCCTTATCGCCAATGCTGAATAAATATCAGGGGCAACTGTAACAGCTGAAAGCATTAGGTTCCCCAATGTTTCTGACTTATGATGGGGATGTGCACAGAAGGAGATGAATGCACCTTTGAATCTGCTATTTCAGGCACAGGGGGAGCACCAACGTGGCTCTCAGCCACAGGAAGTCTACCATCAAAGGGGATTGTGTGTGCTTTAACTGTACAGCCACATGTTCTTCAGCATGGCTAGCTGTAAATTCACCCTTTATGGATTGCAGCTGAATAAGTGAGAGTGAGACATACATAAGGTTTGCTATGTCTATAAAGAGTGTGACATATGACCTTTGGCCTGGCATCATCAGAAAACTCTCCAGAGCTGCTAATATCAGCCCCTTGTCTAAACTCAGTCATAGCTACCATTATTTGTCACATCTGTGAATGCTTGACAGTATTTAGCCTGTACAAAGGCCTGCTGATATGACAGGGTAGTACCCCCCCAGCACAAGGCAGATCCTGGGAGAGGAGTTACTATACCAAATGGCATGTCTTGACAGTATTTAGGTTGTAAAACTGTCTGCTGACATGACATGGTGCAGCACCCCCAGTACACTTCACATTGCCTATCAGACGTGGGTACAAAAACACCAAGGTGTGCAGGACAGACAAAGCAGACAAAAGGCACCAGTCTGTTAACTGAACATGGAGCCTTCATCTTTCTGATGAGATGTTAAACCGAGGCCTCATCTGCTTGAGTTGGTGGCAGCTCAGATGGATGTGAAAGATCCCACAGTACTTATCGACAACAGTAGAGGATGTTCCAAGATGCTCTGGCCAAATTTCCCCTGCTAGTAACAATACCACCTTGGGCCTCCCCTGAAAAGAGGTTACTAGCCTAGTGGGATTAACCCAGTCAACAAAGGATAAATAAATAAATACTGTTACCTGTTAGTACAGCCTGCTCACATTTCATGAAATGACTCTCCAAAATGCATATTAGCTGCATGCCTACATCCCAGTACAGTTTGGCTCTCAAGAAAATGAGTTATAACATGCTGCTAACTCATACCTCTAGAAAACATGCCTAGTGTTGTATTATAGCTGTGCTCTAAACATGCTGCTAACTCATACATCTAAAAATCATGCCTGGTGTTGTATTATAGCTGTGCAATAAACATGCTGCTAACTCATACCCCTAGAAAACATGCCTAGTGTTGTATTATAGCTGTGCTGTAAACATGCTGCTAACTCATACACCTAAAAAAACTGCACTTTTGCTATAGCATTAAGTATTTGGTATTCTGTAAAGCAAAGATGACTCATAGCACTAACAAGTTGAGATCTCCCGCATGGTAAGCAAAAGAGATTAAGGAAACCCAACCTATATCATCAACTATATGAAGCCATCAACTGGTGATAGTTCTCAGTTGGTGGCCCTCCAGGCTGCTCTGGCAACCCACATCTAGTAATCTACCCATCCTATCTCATCTGTCTGTTGTACCACTGTCCTACTGTATCATGCCCCATACCATATGTGTGGTCCAAAAATATCATTTGGTCTTGATAAATGTTCAAAAATTCAACTTTTAAAGCAGGAAAACTGCAGCACCAAGAAAACATCAGTTTGGGACAAGAATGTGGCATAAAAGAACCCGAGCAAGAGGGAGTATATAAATATTTGGGAACTGATGAAGGATCAACAATAAAACATGAACAAATGCAAATAAAACTTAGTAAGTAATACTTTAGAAGACAAATTAATCTTGAAAACAGTGCTGACATCTAGGAACAAAATTAAAGCTATAAACCAATTTGCTCTTCCTGTCCTAACTTACAATTTTAGAGTAATTCACTGGCCCCAAAACTTGTTGGATAGACTAGACAGGAAAACAAGAAGGATGCTTCATGCTCACCAAATGATTTATAAAAATCAGTGCATACCAAGATTATATATTCCCCATTATGAAGGAGGGATGGGCCTCCTTGAAATTGATTACATTTATAGATCTGCAATCGTGAGACTCCACACATACCTGCTGACCTCACAAGACCCAAACGTAGTGAAAGTTTTGAAACATGAAGACAATAAATCTAAGATGACTTCTCTGCTTAATCTATCAGAAGCATATCGGTATCAAGCAGAAATGGAAATCAAACCAGAAGTAGATAAAAATCAGGCAGCAACTGAATGTGCCAAAAAAAACAAAAGAAAGAATATAAGGTGAAGGGCCAGATGAGAAGGCAGGAAATGTGGAAAATACATAAATATAGTTGCAAGTATAGAAAACTTCTAGAAGAACCTCATGTTGATCAGGATTGAACACAGGAATGGTTAAGGAGAAGCAAATTCAAACCAAGAGATGAAAGGTTAATACTGGTGGCCCAAGACAGTGGACAGAACACAACTGTGGGCAGTACAGAGGTATCAAACTCCTGTCACACTGCATGAAAGTTCTGGAAAGGGTGATTGATGAACAAGTATGTAGAGCAGCAGAAAGTAAGATGGGAGATGAGCAATTTGGATTCAGATCAGGATGCAACACAACTGACCCAAGGTTTGCAGTGAGACAGATAGTTGAGAAGAAGTTAGAGACAGGTAAACAGAATGGCTGGGCATTCCTAGAGCTGAAGAAACATATCACAAAGTCCCAGGAAAACTGATTTGGGAAGTCCTGTGATAATTAGAAGTCCTAAAAACATTGCTAGAATTAGTGCAAGCTATGTACAAAGACCCAGTAACTCAAGTACAAAACAGTGATTGGACTCACAAAGAGGTTTCCAGTGAGAGTGGATGTGCATTAGGGTTCAGCTCTGAGCCCCCTGCTGTTCATACTGGTGATGGGCTACATTAGCAAACAGGTCAGATGAGACAGACATCAACAAAGTTGCTGTATGCAGATAATGTGGCATTACAGGCAGACTCTGAGCAAGAACGTCAGCAAAGCATAGGGGAATGAAATTAAAAAATGAAGGCAAATGGGATGAAACGGAGTACAGATAAGACAGTTGTGATGGCAGCAAATAGAGGAAATCAGAAGAAGATGAGAATTAAGATAGAAGGGAAAATAGTGGAACAGGTAAATGGTTTCACGTATCTGGGAGGGGTAGCTGAGGAAAAGGGAAGTCTGAAAGAAGAGGTCAAAGCTAGAATCAGGGGGGCTGGAGCCAAATTGCACAGAGTGTCAGGGTAGTGTATGACAGAAAAATGCCAAAGAAGTCAAAAAGTAAGGTGTACAAAACAGTGGTGCAACCAGTACTAATATATGGTACAGAAACCTTGGCAGTAAAGGCAGATCAGTTGAGAAAGCTAGAGGTGATGGAGATGAAGTGCCTGAGATGAGTGGTAGGATGCACACTGTGGAGCAGACAAAGAAATAATGACATAAGAGCAGAAGCCAAAGTAGCTCCAATTGTAGAAAAGGTCAAAGAGAACAGATTACAATTGTTCAGGTACTTGTGCAGAAAAGCTGAATACAGTCTGGTGAAGAAGATTTGGGACAGACAGAAAGAAGGCAAAAGGAAACAAGGGAATCCAGCAAAGAGGTGGATGGATTGTATGAGAGAAGACCTGTGACGGTCAGGCATGAGTGTCAAAAAAAGCAGGAGCATGGCACTGAACAGACAGATGGTGACAGTTGACACAACTCCAAGACTCTATGTAGAAAATGGGAAAAAGGGGGCTGATGATGATGATGATGATGATGATGATGTATGGATATATATGTCCATGCCTTGTCATCCCAACCAGGTGTGCAGAATCCCACCCCCATTGTACTGTTTTATATTTGTCTGTCTGCCCTTCAAGGCATCCTACACCCTCTTGCTATCCAGATGTTGCCCTTGCATACCTTTGCCCCTTATCTTTTTACTCTTCATAAAGAAAAGGGCAGTATCCCACACAAAAAAAGCCTACTTTCCCACACTCAATCATGCACTCTCCTGTATGTGCCCCTGAGTGCTTTCCTTTGCTTGCTGTTACCTCTTTCTTACTTATCCCATGCAATCCTGTTTATACCTCATTTGTAAGCTAATAGTTGTTGCATTTTCATTTAGCCACCTTTGACTGATTAATGTGACTGTATGATTGTAGGTCCATGGTGACTAACTGCACCCTGTGTCATAGCACGAGAGCTCACCACCTGACTCAGATAGTTTACAGGACTCTGTGGCATGCCTCACTTACCCCATATAATACCACAAAACTTCACAACAGGCTACTGAGAGGGATTGTAGTATGACAGCTGCACTATTTGTTGCAGCTTCTTTAATTACCATATATGAATGAACACGAGGGTTTGATAAGCAGCACTATTATTAGGATATGCATGTGTAAATTACCTATAACTGAGCTGTACTTGTCTCACTTTCCTGAACAACTATTGTACACTTTGGAGCAAATATCACCATTCTACTAACATCATAAGTTAAAAAAATTCCTCACCATTCATGTTAAAAGAAAAAAAGAAACTTTACATACTATAGATATAAAATGATTAACACAGCCACCAATGAGGTTACATTCTCTAACTAGCTCAAATCATTTGTCCCAACTAGAATGAAAGTATTAACTTGCAAAAACTATGTACAAATAAATAAATAAACAAATAAATGCAATAGCAATATACTTCTTAACCTCTTAGAGCAAGAAATCTGGACAATGCCATAAATAATGGGAGTCAAGGGCCCAAAAATATGGACAATGTTTAAATGTTGCTCATACAAACTTAGAAAGTTGATAGAATAACAGGTTTTCCTTTAGCATGAATTCTTTTGAGAGGTATGAAGTCTGAAACACAAATGTCTGTCATTATTTTATGTCTTCAGTCTTTAATCACTTGCTAATAATTTCCCAGAGAACCACAATTTTATTAAAAAAAATGGACAAAAAATATGAGGCAAAAATCTGGACATTCTGAGAAAATCTGTACAGTTGAGAGGTTATAGCAACTAGCCAGTCAGAAATTCTGTACTAGGCTGAAATTGTCCAAAAATAACTAACAATATTTGAACATAACTCTCACCATAGTATAAAATGATACCATAAAATTGCCTGACACGATTAAAAAAACAGAACTTCATAACTAGAGTAGATGTTTAAAAAATCTAAAAGACAGCTAATTCATAGCAATCTACTTAAACTACAAAAATCCCTATTCAATAAACAAGTTATGCAATCACCATATTTCACTGAAATAAATGTGAAACAGTATTCCAAAAAACACCCCCCCCCCCCACACACACACACACACACACACATTGTTATATATGTATAGCTATATGGGTCCAAAGCATTTGGTTGTATCATTTCTTTTAACAAAACAAAAATGGTCAGCTCATTATTTGATCATGTTGCATTTCATCACTGTATCAGCAGCATTTCTTGCAAAACATTGGTTGTCCTTTTCCCCGCTGTTGTACAATCTTAAAGTTAATATATTTAAGTAATGGTCCCCACATGGGGGGGTGAAAGGGTACCCCCCCCCCTGCAAAAGTGTGTTGTTTTTTTCCCAACAAAACATTCTGTTAATTTAAGTTGATCAAGGGAATATTAGTCATGTAAGAAGTTTTTGATTTTACACATACACATATATACAGCTCTATGTATATCTATATAGACAGATCTATATCTATATATATAGATAGATAGATATATGTGTGAACTGAATTTGATCAAAATTTTCTTTGGTTAACATCTGTATAGCTGAAAAAAATTGATTTGCTAAACAGATGGTTGACAAGTATGCAAGACTGCACAATTCTTGGGAGTGGGACATATGCTCTTTCCCCAAGAGTATACAATCTTAAGAGTTAGTATGTATAATTAGCAGGGGATAAGGAAGGTGCAGCCTTCTGGTATTGGGGGGGGGGTGTAGGGGACTTTCCCTCCTGCAAAAACATTGTTTTAAACTATTTTTTTTATTTTTACAGGTTTTGCATACATTAAGATTGTCAGTTGGTGCATGTGCAGTAGTGTATTGGCATTTGTAAATGTCGATCTCTGAGTGTTTTGGTAATTACCAGTACAACTATATGCAAATATATATAATCCACTTATGAGGTAACAGGTGTATAAAAATGAGATCTGTCAGATCATCAAAAAACATCTTGGCTTTGAGTCTGCCTGTGTGTGAGTGACAGGAATATTGAAGACTTTCAGCAAACTTACAAAAACAGGACCTTATAAGTCACCTTTGAGAGAGACTGAGAAGCTATACCATTTGATGTTTTGATGCTGTCAAAATGAGAGTGGCTGTCTTGAGGAATCAAATTAGACTGAAATAAAGAAATACACTGAGGGACAGATGGAGGGCTGGAGGGAAAATAAGATCCTAGGAAACTTACTAGAAAAGCAGTTACTAGGACCATACAATGCCTAGACAGATGGACTGAGGGAAAATGAAGGGGAATCTGTGTTCTGAGTCTCCAAAGCATTTGCAATTTATTATACCATTTGCCTTCTGTCCTTATTAACTTAAAGGTCCTACTGGATGTTATTAGGTTCTTTAGAAAAAAGAATGACTAAAATTGATCCACATAAAAATATGTAAAGCCAAGACTTTAAGTAGAACTTGTTTGAAGTAAGCAACTCTGAGCTATGAAAGATAAAGTCATATTTATTTTTTACTTGTGTTAATCATATATGTGATATAAACTCCATTCCTTAGCATAGCAAGATAACACAAAGATGTTATGTTACATTAGTGGAGAAGTATGCAAAGAAAATCTCAACTACACATTAAATGTCCATGCGAGCAAATGTAAATTTGTTAAAGAGGTACTTAAACTGGAACTGAGGCAGCAGGAATGTAATAATAGCAGTTAGTAAGAATCACAAAAACAGTTTCAGAGGATGAGTACTAGGTTGAAAAATATAACACTTGATTGAAGATAACCTGCACAAGTTTAGACTCAGTCAGATTAATGTCAGTGAAGTTAAGCATCTGGACCCTATCTTCAAAACAAAGGTAAGCAAAGTGTGTAAGACTGATGCTCATACAGATGAGACATTTGCTCGAAGCAAGCAACTCTGTTTATTCATGCAGAAACAAGTTTCTGAATAGGTTGGTAATAAGCAAAAATACAGAAAATATGAAGTCTCAGTATAAAACTAGAAATCGGACTGGAAGTTTGGCAAAATATATATTGCGATTTTTAACTTATGAATACGTGTGAATCTGAAAACGGTCTTATTTCTCAACTTGTGAGCAGTGAATTTTCAAATGAAGCCCACATAAATATCTGTGTGATTATGCAGAACTGTAGCCTTAGCTGTATGGATTATATCCTGCCAAGGATATAACAGAGAGCCAGCTTCCAAAGCTTTCAGGACACCTTTCATGCACCCAAGCTGTTAGTCAACTTATACAGTGCTGCCTGAAAGACTGGTTTGGGTTCAGAGCTTTCCTGCTGCTGAAGATAACTCTCCTGTGTGGGCTTTTGAGGATCAATGATCAACTTGTAATGTTCCATTTCTGAGCAGAAAAAACTTCCACTTTTAATATTTATTATTTAAATTTACTTTCCTGGTTAGGAAAGTTCATTTTAATCAAGGGGTTTATGTTTAATGGACTGTCATGAGACCTAATTGTCTTTAAATGGGAGAACTATTTTTCCTGTCAGTTTAAAAGTTGTTAAAAACGTTCAAAAACAATTTCTCTGGAGAAACTCTGTAGATATTACTTTTTGTTGTAGAAAAGTGTATTTTAAAGTGCTTTTTAGTGTGTTTTTATTGGGAAAAAGTGACCTTTTGGGACTTTGAATGTTTACTGATGTCTGCTGCTTATTTTCCCCAGGAAAGAAGTACCATTTTTGGCTTGACCATGGAATAAACTAGAGGTACTGTGGCTGGTCCTTCTTCTAGCCACAAAAAGAAGAAATTAAGCAAATAATCTTTGCTGTCACAGCAGGCTAACAATTTGCCTTAGCCACTGGTCGGTGATTCTGCTGTGGCCAAAGCTGGTTCCTCAAACCACTCATTTTTCCCCCCGATCTCTACTGTGTAGCACCTACATTATTATGGACCTGGGGGTTAGACACATTCTCTGTGGCTGTTAGGGTCCCCTCAGTGGGCAAGGAAAAAACACTCTTGTCGGTCTTGGGAGAAGGGGGCAGGAAAGACTTCCCTGTTTACTCAAAATGTTGTGCCTATCTCTAGGGAACCTGCTGCTGCCATTAATAAACCTGTTTGCCCTAATATTCTAGTCAAAAAGAAAGAATGCTAAACATGTGACTGCCCCTGCTCAAATTTCCTGGACATGAGTAATTTATTAGGTCTGGCTCAGGGTCTAATTCAGGTTATTGATCCCTCCTATAAGAGGGATAAAAAACAGCAAAAATGAAATATAGAAAACAGAACACTGTACAAGTAAAGAGTGCTAGTCAAGAGGTACTATCAGAGATGATTCCTGACCCTGGAAAAAGTTGAAGGTGTAACAAAATATTCAGTATGTACTAAATGTGTATACTCTTGGTATGACTGAAATGGAGATGTCTTGAAAAGATTAGATATGCAGTGTCAAGGGTAAAGCAATGCTTCCAAGACATGCTTATTCAGGTATAGGTTTTATGTGTAAAGTTGTTTAGCATGGTGAATCTTCTTTTCTCTTAAAGGAAAACTCCTTGTCCTACAGTTTACCTCAACTCTTAGGTGCATTTCTCCCTACAATAGTGTTCCAGTGTTGTGTAAGTACCAGAAACCTGTTTGTACTTTATAAAACTTTCATTTTCTTGCCTTGAAGTCAAAGAAAGGGAAAGACCACCAAGTGTTTTAAGCTTAACTTCTCATATAATTTGTAGAGGAATTTATCTACACCTGAAGGACATACCACAGAAATCTGTAGTATACCCTATCAGGTACTGCCGACAATCTTATATGAGTAATTAGTCCTGCGGATATCAGGAGCTCAGCAACTGCTGTAAAAAAGACAGAAAGATGTGAAACTGCTTTCCACTGTCTTTATTGCAGAAGAGAACTTACACCGATTCCCAGCTGCCTCCAACGTAGTCATGACTTTAACAGCAAAAACAGGGCAATTAGATCAGCCGATGTTTCAGAATAGGATTGAAATGCTAAACTTTAAACTTTAAATGTTTGTTGTTTATACTACACTACATTTTAAGATGATTTAAATTTAGTATCAAAGATGTCTGTGACATTTAGTGTAAAGACAGAAAATATTTTTTATTGTAATTCTTGTATCAACACATTTACCATTTTCCTTCCCTCCCACCAGAATAGGATAAAACTGCATAAATCAGAACTTCGCTGCAGGAGGAAAGACAGGTGATAACTCTATCATGTATGTGCACTGATAATCATCTATAAGAAGATCTTTTATGCTTTCTTGTAACATGCTAACCAAAGAAGGTGCACATCTGGTGCACATATCCTTGAGAAGAGATATCTTCCATTGACTTTGAGTCAGTCCTTACAAAGTGGAGTGCATGAGCATTTTCTAGTCAACAAAGGAAATGTAACAATTGATGGCAACTGTGATATATAGCTGAATTTATTTTAGCTTTCATGTATGTGCCCTTTCATTAAAACATTAGGAAAGGGAAATCTGAAGTACTTTAACTATCTATGTAAATAAATGAATGAATGAAAATAAAAATCTTTCCACTGCTGGCACTGTGGAACAGAATTACTTTTAAATCATTTCCTTTCCACTATCAGCTGTCACTTATACATGAAACTGCAAGGATCCCCCAGAGCAATGACAGTTTTGATACCTGAGGGAAAAGTGTGAGGAGCGAGACAGTCAATTCATGTTGGACTACAGAAAGATACTTTGAATTTTAGCTATGTTTTTGGTGGCAGTTGTATAACTCCTTAGTATACTCTAAAATGAACCCTGAGAAACGCACACAAATGAAGGCTATTCAAGAAATAAAAGCAGCAGTCCTATTACAGAAGGAATTTATGATGGCTGTGACTGGCACAAATCCCATTATATGTTAATGCAATTGGAATAAACCCTACTTCCTTATGTCTAGCATGACTCATATAAATCAGACTTCAAATGGATTATGGGAAAGAGAAAGGCTTGAAGAAAAACAGGATCACATGAATATGTCAAGCTCCATTGGCTGCCATTTTGCAGAAAATGTGTACAATTCTATAAGAAGCAGTCAGAGAGATTTTGAGGTGTTAACATAGTTCAGAAAGCAAAGTGAGAAAAAAATAGATTTTTTTTAGTTCTAAGGTAAAGTTTTCTTTTAACAAAAAAAGCGCAAGTCAAAGCTAAACAAAGACTGAAATGACGAAGCATTAATGAGTCAGTAGGTGAAAACCTTCACATATATAATGTTTTTCTTTCTCAGAAGTCTTATTTGATAGCAGAGATAAGCATACAAGCATAGAGTCCAAACCAATGTCTTTGACTAAGTACAGATCTGGTTCAGATAGTGTGCATACATATTTATCAGAAGTTTCATCTGAGTGTAGTGCTAATAAAACCTTATTCCCAGAGTCTGAGCAATAGTCTTTAATTGTCTGCAGAACTAATAAACATACGTGCCAAGTAAATTAAACAGACTGTCTAAAGGAGTGTAAAACAAACAAGTTCAGATGTGCAGTATTTTAAAGATACTAGCTGAATGTTCTGATAAACCCATTTACACTTTGCCTGATACCAAATACCTATGCTGAGTTCAAAAGACCCATCTATACAGTGTATAGACAAAGTTCACAAATTCAGTGAGTGGAACTGAATTTCTGAAAACTGATGATGGCATATGCAATAGAAGTGAATCAACAGCAGTAGCAAGTTATGGTTTCATCAGATCAAGATAAAATAACAAATTTGCATTCCAGTGAACTAGAAGCAGATTGAAGAAAAGACTACAGAAATAAAAAAGATGGATTGCGGGCACATTTCAGGAACAGAAGAAAAAAAAAATGAAAGAATCGCTAAAAATAGACTGCAATGAAGAACAAAATGGCTGCACACATTTGATGGGAGGAAATCATTCCAATGTGTTTCTGGAAAAGAGTGACAAAAATAATTTTTAGAATGACATAATATGTATTCTAGAGTATACAGAAGAAGAGGAAAAAAATATAAACAGTAGATGCCAGGACTGAAACAATGGCTAGAGATTCAGGAAGTAAAAGTAAGAAGAATACATTAGACTGTTGTTGACACTGAAAACAGTGATAGGAAACTCTTGATAATGAGAAATAGAGACATAGAAGCATGTATGAGCAAAAAAATATATATATATATATATATATATATATATATATATATATATATATATATATATATATATATATATATACACACATAGTTCCTCTTTATAATCTTGAAATACTGAAATCTCGAATTTCAGTATCTGAAAACCATAAAGGCGAATTTTTAAAATAGCAAAAGTGCATAAGCGCGAATTTGAATATCTCAAATTCGCATTTATGGCTTTACCCTACGTTACATGCGATGTTTTGTGTAGATGGTATCCAGTGTTGTGTGTGGATTTAGGTAGAATTTAAGGTAAGTAACTTTTTTGTAAGGATTTTGAGTGGGAGTTTGAGTGTATGTGAGTTTGTTTGTAAGTTGTACATGTAAGTTAGGGTACGCAGATGAAAGTATGAGTTTGTAAGTGTTGGATGTGTTGGTGTTTGTATTTGTGTGTGTGTGTGTGTGTGTGTGTGTGTGTGTGTGTGTGTGTGTGTAAGGGACTGTAGAATGTTTGGGTGTGAGTTTACTTTTTTTTTCTAGACAAAACCAATACTCAGCGACTGGAAAAATGAAAGTGACCACACAGCCAAATAGTTTTTAGCGCTTTCTTCCACTCTTTAATTTTGTCGTGAACTTCCTCAGAAAAACCAGGAAGCCTCCCAACATCCTGGTTTTATACTCACAAACAGGAAATGATGTTGTTTTATTATTACAATAATAATCAACTTTTGAATATAAATATAATTCAGCACATATCCAAAAAGTGTCATGATGTATTTCTTATAAAACGTTTCTTTTTTTATTTTTTATATATAAAAAATATAAAAAATATATATATCTATGTAATTCATGTATACAAACAGTATCAATATAACATTGTTCTATAAATTGAAAGATGTTAGAACATTGTCTGATATACAAAAAAGCATTCTAATGATGATAACTTTGCTTACATCTTTACTTGAAACAATTTAAAAATTGATGAAAAACTAATATTTAAAAAGTATACTTATAAATATACTAAGTTGATTCTTGTATTTGTTGATTTATCTCTCTACTTACTCCCCCCCCAAAAAACATACACTCACGCACACACACACACACCCCCATGCACACACACATACACTCTCACACAAAAAAATGTGTTGAAACACAAACATGGGTGTGTAGATCCACACTTGCACGAAAGTGCAAACCTAGGCTTACAAACTCATCCCTCTATAATGTTCTCTATAATAAATATATATTGACCACACCAGAATGTATTCAAAAAATTGATGAAAAGACATATGAGTCTGATTACCTATATACTAAGAAGCATTTGATATTAATCGCTTCGTTCAAACCTGGGGGTTCGTCTGCCCCTAAACACAACTGCCATAGTGTCTCTTTTTGCTCCAATTTGTTATTTAAATCACCCATTAACAGACTTTTCTCGACATGATCTAGGACAAAAAACTCGAACTTCTTGAAATCCGAACACACCTGCGAGTGTCTTGCCAAAGAATTATTTTTATCCTTATTCCTAATGGCTAAAGTATGCTCATAAATCCTACGTTTTAGCATCCTTTTGGTTTTCCCTACATAATAATTGTCGCAGGTCGAACAAGTTGCTACATAAACAACATATTCACTGTGACAATTATAATACTTTGGTGCCCAAAATGTCCTATTTGTATGCTTGAATGTCACAAAGGAAGTATTACTAATGTATCGACACTGTCTACAATTCTGGCACGCAAAAGTTCCTTTCTTTCTACTGATTTCCCTGATAGGTACTATATTTGTTCTATTATCTTTTTCTAGAATACTTTTTATGTTAGTTACATTCTTATATGTGAAACATGGTTTTAAACCTACACATGACATAAGTTCTCTATTCCCTAATATTATACCCCAATTTCTTTCTATAATTTCCCTTATATTCCACATTTCATTGGATATTGGGAGAGGAAAAGCAGTGTAAAAATCATCAGACATTTTACTGTTTACAGTAATGCCTATTGATGTTTTTTCCATGTTGCCCATCTTATTGGTGATCAAAATAGGTCCAGCTACTCCATGTCGAAGCCTTTTTACTTCGTTCTCTAACCTCTTTACGAAATGTTTCTTGTATCCTCTATCCAAAAATAATTTTCTTAACTGTAATAATTCTTCATAATAGATGTTGTCTTCTGATGTTAATCTACTGAGCCTGATCATCTGGCCCTTAATCACATTTTTCTTCATATGGGTGGGATGCAAACTGTCTCTGTGTAGGTATTGATTGGTGAAACAAGGCTTTCTATATATTTTACTATGTAAAATATTTTTTGTGGAATCCATATATAGGCAAATATCCAAATAATTTATAGATTTGCCATAACCACTGTGTTTAAATGTCAAAAAACTTGTAGTCTTGTTTAAATCATCCACCATACTTTCAAACTCAGTTCTTTCCCCGTCCCATACAAACACCAAATCATCTATGTACCTACCATAGAACCTTGCCTTGCCAAAATAGGGATGCTTTTTAAGATGTTCCTGCTCCCAATCTGCCATGACAATGTTGGCAAAGGCCGGGGCAACCCTAGCCCCCATTGCCACCCCAGATGTTTGCTTGTAAATACTGTTGTCAAAATGGAAAAAATTATTATCTAATACTATTTCCATTAAGGCACAGATGGTGTTGATTCTCGAACTTTGCAAATCTGTGTTTTGTGTGAGATAATTTTTTAAATGTTCTAATCCCAGCTCTTGATCTATACAGGTGTATAAGCTTTTAACATCAAGAGTTGCAAAGTTTATTTCTTTCAATTCCAGATTAGATCGTCCTAGGCTCTCTAATAAGTGCCAGGAATCCCTGATGTAATACTCTGATTTTTGTGCTATTTGATTTAGAGTGTTGTCTAACCAAACCGAAATATTTTCGGTTTTAGAGTGTTAGAGTGTTTAGCTGACACTATAGGCCTAAAAGTTAGGTCCTCGTTATCATGATGTAATTTTGGAATACCAAAGAAGTTACCTAATTTTGGATATTCTACCATCAAAAAATCATAATCCAAGTTATCTATTTCTTCTTGACACAACATGTCGAACAGATGAGTGTCTACCCTCCTATAGCTGTTCAAAACAAACTCCATACTGACACTTCTATAATTGTTGGTGTCATTGAGCAAAGACATGATGTGTTCAACGTAATCAGTTTTATTCATAACTACTAACTTTTCACGATTCTAATGTCAGGATTATGGGATAAATGGGACAGAGCTTCACATTCTAAGTTGGTTAAATTGTCTTCCATTTCCCTACTGTCCATCTTCCTAAACTCCTTTTCACATGTTTTTTGAAATACTTGCAGTGTGTTTACTAAGACTGGGTTAAATGTACTGGGTCTCCTCAGTGTCCTGTTCTGCTCTAAAGTGTTTACAGCCACATTGTGTAAAATATATTTTAAATTCAATTTACGCATAAACAATCTAAAGTCAACCAACAGGTTACCCATCTTAATGTTGTTTGCAGGAATAAAGTTGAAGCCCTTTTTCAAAACATTAACACAAGCCTCCGTCATTACACAGTCACTGAAGTTTACAACACTAATACAAAAATCATTGTCCCCTAGTGGTGAAATCACCACTTCCTTCTGCTTTTCCCTTTGGGTTTCGCTTTGTACTGAGTGGAATTGAACCACTTGGTAGTCCTCTTTGGCTGTGTCCTTTGTTGTTGAAAAGGAACACCCCTTTTATTGTTGTTGGAATTCACAACTTCAGCAAAACTAGTAGAGGCAAAAACATCATTGTTGACAAATTCGTCATCATTACTTGTAGATTGTCTGTCGATGTTTATTACCTGGTCTTTCCCACCTGTCAGTGGATTATTGGTGGTCAAAGACTCAGGTTGGGAAACCTGGTTGTTATTTGAAACACTTATTACTGACTCCTTACCCACTAATTTAGTAAAAGTCATGGTATCTCTATTTAAATTACTGTTAGTGTCCTTACTGTCATTGTAAGAACAAATATAAGCTTCATTAGCTTCATAAGAAGCTATGTCCCTCCGCAATTTGTTTTGTTTTCTTACAATGATGGTAGCTCGAAGCCTGTTTGTCTTGGCTTCGATGCTGTTATACAGGGATGTCAGTTGAGAAAAACAGCTGTGTTGTTTAATGTCCCCATCCAGAGTCCTAATTTTCTCTGTTAAATCTTTCAAATTAAGTTATCATCATTAGAATGCTTTTTTGTATATCAGACAATGTTCTAACATCTTTCAATTTATAGAACAATGTTATATTGATACTGTTTGTATACATGAATTACATAGATATATATATTTTTTATATATAAAAAAAGAAACGTTTTATAAGAAATACATCATGACACTTTTTAGATATGTGCTGAATAATATTTACATTCAAAAGTTGGTCATTATTGTAATAATAAAATAACATCATTTCCTGTTTATGAGTACAAAACCAGGATGTTGGGAGGTTTCCTGGTTTTTCTGAGGAAGTTCACGATAAAATTAAAGAGTGGAAGAAAGCGCTAAAAACTACTTGGCTGTGTGGTCACTTTCATTTTTTCCAGTCGCTGAGTATTAGTTTTGTCTAAAAGTTACTTTTGGTTTACCGAAGCTGTTTTCAGTTTGTTTTGTTACTTTTTTTTTCTGTTTGTGTGATCTTGGAGTTAGTATATATAAGTAGGGGGTTACATGGGGGGTGCAAGGGTGCTTGCCCCCTGCTTATTTGTAGTGTAGGTTTGTGGATGTGTGATGCTATGTGTTTGTGTGTTATTTTGTTTTGTACTGTGGGTATTGTGGTGTATGTGTGGTGTATGTTGTGTGTTCGAGATTTCAAATTTCGTAGTTTTGGACTGTCGGTGTTTTCTGGATTCGCCTTTATGGTCTCGAGATAGTGAAATTCGACCTTTCAGTATTTCGAAATTATAAAGTGACTATATATGTATATATGTATATATATATATATATATATATATATATATATATATATATATATATGTGTGTGTGTATGTGTGTGTGTGTGTGTGTGTGTGTGTGTGTGTGTGTGTGTGTGTGTGTGTATATGGATTCACTATAGAATCTCAAAATACTGAAATCCTGAATTTCAGTATTTTGAAATTATATGCCCAAAAGCTTTAAATCCCAAAACCCCATAACTGTGAAATTTAAAATTGTGAACCTACACTACAAATACACCATACACATACACACAATGTCCCCCACAATCAAACATACAGTCCTACACTACAGACAAGCAGGGGGGCAAGCCTTCCTGTACCCCCCATGAGGGGGGCTGCACCCCCACACCCCCCTACTTTTATATACTAACTCCGAGATCGCACAATCACACATAAAGGTAACTCACACCCACACATTTCACAGCCCCTTGTACACACACATCACAGCCAAAACACACACTAACATACACTAAAGCCCCTAACCAACACACTCATACATACTTACCTGAACTTACATCTATCCATTCACATACCACAACACCAGAAGCTCCGAACTTTGGAATTTTGAATTTCGTGCTTCAGGTGCTTTGCGATTTAAAGCTTTCAGCTATAGAATTTTGAAATACTGAAATTCGGGATTCTATAGTGAACCTATGTATATATATATATATATATATATATATATATATATATATACATATATATATATATATATATATATATATATATATATATATATATTTGAATCTACTTCAAAATGCCGAAATGTCAGAATGCCAACAGCCATATGGCCGACAACCATATAACCGACATTCAGAATATCGACATTTCGAGTGCATCCGTAGAAAGGAAAATAAAATTTCCTTTAAACTGCTAAATTTGCAGCTAATGAACGAGTCAGATGGTGTGAAATGCCAAACGGGGTTTACAGAATACCTCTGTAAGAGACTGAAAAGTTTAGCCAGTAGAGGCCTCAATTCAGTAGCCTGAGAGGAGGCTGTTGACAGGAAGCTGCAGTATTTAAAAACAGGTTGAAACACAGACTGATGGAAACTGTGGGAGAAACTGGTACTCCAAATCTCTAAATCAGCAGAGGACTTGATTATACCCTTTTTGCTACTGACATATGAGCAGGAAAAGGCCTTAAGCAGCTCTTATCTTCTGTAGGAAAAATAAAGTATAATATTGTTTCATAAACAAGAATAGTGTAAAGCCTAAAATCTGAACAATTTTGAGTAAACAATGTGTGATGTAAATAACTTTCAATTCCAAAGTCTCTGAATTATTATTTTCCCTTACATAAAAAGAGGTATGTTACGAAGCTAATTCCCTAGCATATTATTTAACTGTTGGAAAATGTAGTCAAACTTAGAATTATGTGTGTGTGTGTGTGTGTGTGTGTGTGTGTGTGTGTGTGTGTGTGTGTGTGTGTGTGTGTGTGTGTGTGTGTGTGTGTGTGTGTGTGTGTGTGTGTGTGTGTGTGTGTGTGTGTGTGAGTGTGTGTGTACTGTGTATATCTGTACAATCATAAAACTCCTATTTTAGGTCCTTGATAAGTTTATACAGGCAATAGTGCATATATTTTTCTTAACAAACAACTTAAATTCATGATAACGAAAACAGATACCATTAAACAAGTGGCTAAATATGTAAAGCTGAAAATACAGCTTGCACAAGAGTAGGTGAAACAAATGACATTAAAACAATAATCAGTATTCTTGTAGCACAGTCCTAATGTAGTATTACTCTGAAACACTCATCTATCTAAGAAAATACTGCAGTGATGCTACATGATGCAGTATGGAGTTTCACTCATTTGGATATATTTATTTAACAGAAACAAGCACTTCTTATATTACACTACCGATATAATTTTAAATGGATATGTTTACAAATATTAACAATGATCATTCAGCAGTCATTCTGCAATATGTCTGATGAAAGCTGACATGGACTAATGGACTTACAATTCCTGCCCACGTAGAACTTCCTTTGTGAACTCCAGCACAGAAAAGGATCATTAAGAGAAATGTAAATACGAAGCAAAACACAGACACAAACATTACCCAGCCCTGAGGGTTTGGTTCAATGACTAAGGAAGAAGCTACAAGGATCCATACAAGTCCTCCGAATACCTAGAAAGAAAATTATAAATATGTCAGAAAACCATTTTTCTACATTGAAAATATAGTACTTGTTTAATGAAAAGGCTTCTAATTCCATCTATATTGTTAAGTGAAACAATCAACAATTTGGCTTTAACCCCTAAACAATTATTTGGGGGATGCTCTAGTACAATTTATGCCTATGAGGGAATATTCACAAAACTCTGCAGCATGACAGAAAGAATTCTTCACTTCCAGAGGCATAGCTTCCACATGAGAAACCAAACTCAATGCAACCAACTATATTTTTTACAAAATGCAAAAGGACTTTTTTTATTTCTTTTTCTCATCTCATGTCTCCTGACCATCAAGTCACCATCTCAGTTGTACGCACGTGTTCCCCATCACTTGGGTGAGAGCTGATCTTGGAGTAGCACTTATCCAGGCAGACATAAGGGATTTTCTGTCTTTCTGACCCAACCCCTTTCCCACTGGCTGGCATGGAACATGCATGGTTGCAGACACAATGGCCAACTATCCCTTCCCATGGGAGCATATGCTTTTTCTCACATTCTCCATGATGGGTGGACATGACTTAACAGACAGTTACACATCTCCAGCCTACATTTTGCATGCTGTACACCTCTTTTCTATAAGGTAGCAGCATAGCAGTGGCCCAAACTACCTCATTCTGCCCAAGATGGGTGAGCCAGGGATGACCACTTACTCCCACTCTCTCTCAGAATCTCCTCCAGCACCTCGGTTGCTAATTAATCTTGGATCATCTGGGTCACAGACAGTACGTTATCCTTTTGTGCCACACAGCTGACCTTAAAAAGACCCTTTTCTATTACTGATAAAGAACATATAATTTTTTTTGTTGTGTCTTTCGGCTTTTCCCGGTTAGGGGTCGCCACAGCGGAACTCTGGTCCGCTAATGATTGGCAGTAGATTTTTACATGCCTAGTTGCCAGCTCTGACGCACAACCTTCAATGAAGGTATGCCCATTCACACATGTCTCTACACAGAAGACGCTCTAGTTGAGAATTAAACAGGACAACATCTTACTGTAAGGCGACAACGCTACCGCAGCACCACCACCGCAGTTGTATAAAGAACATATAATAATATATTTAAAATAATGTCATAAAACATACATTTTAATAAATATGAGCAGGATTTGCATAAGGCAGCATATAAGGTTTACTGAAATCAAACAGACACTCTGAATGTTTAAGCATAATTCACAAGTCTGTTATGCACCAGAATAACTCAGATTCGTTGAGCTGAAAGAAGTATATAGCCATCAAAATCGTAGTCATGTTTAATCTACAATTGTGTGCTAGAGACTTGGAAATGAATCAGTACCCATCATCATGCAAACAAATGTGATAATTTTATAACATCTTAGGACAACCCAATGTAGAGCTGCATCCTTTGGGATGTATAGCTTAGTAAATCAGAACACAAGTCCATATATAACGGTGACAGAACAGGAAGAAGAGATAGGGAAGATACACCTAGAAAGTAGCCTAAATGTATGACTAGCTGCATGTGGCAGAATAATGCTGGAAAAGATAGAGGTGACTAAAATGTAACTACCTACAAAGCACATGTATAAACAGGACAAGGAGACAGCACTATGAAAAATGAATGTAACATGAAGGAAACACTACAGTATTAATAGTACATGCCAGCAGTTATCCAACTCAAGATCCAAAACGGTTACTTCTAAGAAAGAGCTGGTATAGTTGCTCAGGTGACCCTCCAGCATCCTTTATAGGTTTATAGGTTCATAGGTAAGTACTAGGCTATCTGCCCAAGAGAAGGGGGCATCCAAGAACTGCGGAGACCATACTCATAATCATACTCTTTGGTAACTCAGATAGCTCTACAAGTTATAATATTGATAGCATACCCGTAAAAGTAGACCCAGTGGTGAGAAACCTAGGAACACAGATAGGTGGCAATTTAAAATTTGAACCCCAGGTAGTTATGGTAGTGAGAAAATCCTTCTGTGTGGCTCGACTTATAAATAAAGGCATGGCATCAAGGTCAAAGAAAGTCATAGTGCCATCGTACTCAGCCATCGTCAGGCCCATAATCACATACAGAACTCTCCTCTGCATGTACTTAACCAGGCACTTACACCAACTGGAGGAGTACCAGAGGTTTCTCTTAAAAAAGAAAAAAAAAATACAAAGTGCAAAATACATGTTTTATGCAGACTGACTAAAGGCCTACCCCTTTACTCTGAATCATATCGTTTAGTGAAAGGTGACTTATGTCTGACCTACAAGGCATTCTCTGTCAGCCCTGATGAAAATGTTAGATATTTGCAAAAAAAAAAAAATATGAGGGTTACACTTTCCATGGAACTGAATTTTATTTGTGACTCTAACAGAACTTGCTGGAGAGACAGATTCATATCCCAGACGCTACCTCGTCTATCGAATAAACTTCCCATCTTCATAAAACAAAGCCTGTCCTTCACTCTCTTCAAAAAGAATTCAGATAAATGGATGGAAAACTGTAAAGTCACTACTGGGCACTGCCATATGCCTTATGGACAGAGGCAGTCTGTAATATGACTCAGGGCACCAACACCCAAAGACCCACCACCCTGATACTACCCCATCCCATATCTGGGGAATTAAGATATAATATTGTCATATCCTGGGCATTACTAACTACGCCTGTAAAGGCTCGTGCCATTAGCCTAGTAACCACCTATGACCCTATGAACAGCCTAACTGTTCTTCTGGAGGATAAGACTGTTTCAAAACAGCCATGATATCACAATGGTATTCAGAGTTTGATTGTCCAGAAAGTGACACAGTGTCCTAGCTACTTGTGATGATGAATAAGGTTTACCTTTAAAACTGCGATTTGCAGAAAGGCAAGTGCTCATATGAGTGACTCAAAACCACGAAACTAACAATGTTGACAAACCTACATTTTCAAAAAAACAGCAGATTCACTGTTTTTATAACATGAAAGTTGAAGAAAAAAAAACAAAGTGTAAAACAGGGGGAAAGCCCCCCTGCACCCACTTTATTATTCTAACTCCAAGATCGTACTACAGTGGGGAAAGGAACCATTTCCCGATCCCCACTATAGTGCAATCCGCCCCTGAATGTTGAATGTGCAATGAGCGAATCTCACTGTGCATTCACTCATTGCACATTCAAACCTTTCTCCATTCGGCGTTTGCAAACTTTGCAAACTGCCTTTCAGATGTGTGCTGTTCACCTTTCTGCAAATCGCGGTTTTAAAGGTAAAACGATGAATACATCCAGATTCAGAGGACATATGCAACACAGCCAGCCAAAACCATGTTTCTGCAAGTGGTATCAGACTGCTTCACTGGCTGAGGACATGCATCATTTGTAACTTTGAATTGAGTAACATGTTTCATTGTAATAAGTGTCCATTGTTCCCATTCATCTTTAAGCTGGCTTGAGTGTGTAATGTACTGCAACATGCCACCATTGTGACAAATGTCACATCTAGGATATCACTTATGCTCATGTTGTCCTTGTATACCGGAAATGCTCTACCATACATGGAACATATAAATGGAAAAGTGTCATGGCTGAAGAGGTGCCATCACATAACAGTGGTGCTGCAGAAATGCCTGCACTTGTACAACACCCACAAATACACTGCTCAGGAAGATGAAAGGTTGACACCACTGGCGTACAAGATGGCTATTGTATGTCCTTTAACTCCTCCTCTATTAGGGCTCATTTCTGTAATATGATGGTAGAAAAGATAAGAAATGCTGTTTGGATCCATTAATTCCAAGACATTGGAACACAAATGCGATGTAATACCTTTCATTGGATCAACATAGGAATAATTTGAGCTTTTGGACTAGCAGGAGCCCTTCATCGGGAGTTAGTAAGTCACTGATGCCAGATACAGTGCTTTAATATCCACTTGTGCCTAGAAAGGGAAGTAAATGATTTCTTTCATATTCGCTAAAAAAAAGATGTGTTTTTCCACAATGACATTTTTTCAAAAGTCATTTATAGTGAATAAGAAAGAAATGATGCACTTCCCTTTCTCTGCAGCCTCTGTCTTTTATGTCTAGTGTCTCATTATTTTAACTTTATTGCAAGATGTTACTATACACATATGCCAGTATCTTCTCACTTCATAAGTTTCATAAGGTTAATGTATTCATATGTACTGTTGCAGTGTTCTACTAAATTTGTTTGTCCCTTGACACACCCTATATGGCTGGCCTTCTATACAACTTACCCTTTTCATTTTGTTAATTAGAATTATTGTCTCTACATTGTTATTGTCAATTCTATTTGTGCATGTTTATATTTTAATAAAGTGGATTAGGCTTTTTACATGTTGCGTCTATTTTTCTTTTCTTACACAATGTCCATTTTGTGTGCATAGTCCCATATGGTACCTGCATAGTAATCTTTTATTTTTCTCTCTTTATATCCTCATATACTTCTTTCACACACTTTATTATGTTAACACCAATCCATCTGTATTCATCTATTTTTTAGACTTGTGCTTTTGACATTGCTTGTAACTTTACAAAATCAAGGTTTCCTCTACTGTCATATCTAGCGTGAGCTATGCCCATGATTTCAACATTCCCAAAGTTCATGTCTTTATCTGTGTTTTATTTTCTTGTTTATATCATAAAATTCTAATTTCTTTGCCAAGGTTCTTAATTTGGTAGAGTACACATTGACATTCTCCAGTACAGCACTTCTGAAGTTACACACACCTTTTCCTTTACTTTAAAGTGCTTGTTTAACTTTTACATCAATAGTCTCATCATTAGAGTATGATATGGTGCCATATATTTAATAAACTTATCCCCTGCTACATGTAGCATTAGGGCATCTCTCTTTCATATGCACTTATGTTTATGGTGGGTAGAAGACTGTTGAATCACATGCAAATATCTCCCACTGTGGCTTTGTGTTGTGTATATTGCAGTATAAATCAAATGCTGTTAAGCAGACTATATCCAGAGACATTTTTTTCTGCAGCCCTATGTATAACTGACATTGACTGGCTTAATTACTAGGCTATGTTATAGATGGATACTAGTAAAACACCTCCCTGTCTGGCAACATATATTTTTAGGTTTACTATCATTTGAGCGAACAACATTCTGTCAGCGGGTATGCTGCTGAAAATCAGAATGTCGTGCACAAAATGAAAAGTGTATGGGATAGTCGAAGACACTTATGCAAATGCATACAGTGCAGTAGTAGTTTGATTTACATCAGCTCCTATACGGCTATCACGTGATGTTTTCGATGACAATGTCGACCCAAATGTGTCGATCATTTGGGTCGACATTGTTTAGGAGTGGAGAGTTGGGTTTCGGTGTTTATTTTCATTATTGCGAATGTTTTGCCTTTCGCAATAATGATAGTAAACCAACTTTTTACTTTCACTGCTTTTCCTTATTTACTGCTAATTTGTAACAAAAAAAAAAATAAATTAATTTGCATTTGCTTGTATGACAACTCTGTGACTGCATTTTTCTGCAAAATGTGTTCTTTCAATTTCAGATTCTAAATAAAAATAAACCAGGCAGTCTTCATTTTACTGTACTTAATAATAGTTAAAAGAAACAGTAAAACATTTATCTCATCACCAGTTTTACTGCTACAGTGTCTGAGGCTGTACAAGAAAAATCTGCGGAATTCCATATCAAGTATGTTAAAATTATTAAAGACAAAAAAAAAGAAATGCACTGTTGAAGCCACCCAAACAAATCATACCATAGTAAATTAAGTGATTTCATATTTTATTCACAAGGACTTCAGAACTAAAGAGCATGCTAACTAATGTAATTTAAATGCAAACAAAATGACAAATATTAAGTAAACTGTCACAATTAGGATTCATTTTCAGCAAGCACTTAATACTTATAGTATCATTCAAGCCTAGAATTTAATTTAGTCTGACATATATTTAATATCCACTTGTGCCTAGAAAGGGAAGTACTACTGAGCATGCCTCTCAACTGTCCAGATTTTTGTCTCATAGTTTTGGTCTGTTTTTTCATAAAATTTGGGTTTTCTGGCAAATCAGTGAGGATAAGACATACATTTGAGTTTCAGACTTCAAATCCTTCAGAAAACACATGATAGCACAAATCCTGTTATTCTAGAAACTTTCTAAGTTTATGAGGAATGTCTTTATTTTTGGCCTTTGTCCCACATTATTTTAGGCTTTGTTCAAATTTCTTGTGATAAGTTGGAAGGTAGGCATTGCAACTGAGTATTTAAGTCACCACTGTGACATTGTGAGGAGTTGCCAGCTGTGACAGGAGAAATGAGGCAGTCCATGTGTGACATGTGCCAGCATAGTTAGCTCAAGTTTTGTAAATAATCTTATGTCATTTGTCACATAGATTTGTACAGATTCTTGTATTAAAAATGTATTTGTGAAAGTTACTTACATTAAAAATGCTGCAATAGAGTCTTAACAGAGTTTTGAATGTGTATTGTGCCAGAATCAGATGACTAGATGTGATGTCATTCTATAAGCAGCTGAAGGGTGGAATTCTGGCAGCAACAGTTTGTTGTTTGTTTTTCTTTGGAACCTGATATAAAGGGTCAATGTCAGTTATCACAGTTCAGTTGTTGAGTTAGTTTGGTTAGTGAGGAGTATCTCATCTTGTGTTGTGGAAGTGAGCATCTCAGCAGTACATCTTGCCTTGAGATACTAAGTGAGTTAACTAGGGACAGTTTCTCTTTAATTCAGTTAGGAAAAATGCAGTGAGGTTAGTTTAGTATTATTTTTTTCTTCATCTGTGAGATTCTATCCAACTCTGCCATTTTTATATTTCCTGTGACTGAAACTCTGTTGTTTAGTGTAACTGAATATTAAGTATTTTCCTGTTTTATCCATTATTAAATATTTGTATACCTTGGTATTGTGGCTGATCTTTTAGAGAATACTTTTAACATCCTGAAGGTACATGTGCATATTTCAGTGACACTGTGGCCACTACAGAAAGCCTGGCTGCTTCGGTCACACTCTATCATTTATATCAGTATTAATTTGACACAGTATAATTGGTTACCTTTTGTAAGAGCCTTAGAGTATCTGACTGGTGGCAGCAATCTACCTTATAACCTGGAGAAAGGGGATATAGCTGGTGAATCTGTGCCAACCTTTCCCATGTATGTGTGTGTGTGTGTCTGGGGTTCGGGCACCTAAGCAGTTAGACATTTCCCTGTGATACATTTGACTGGGGACGCATGGCTGAAGTGACATTCAGCTGCAGAGAAATATGACTGTTTGCAAATTCCCTGTGGGTAAAGAGAAGCATATGCTGCCATGCCCACAATTTCAGTAATCAAATGCACAGGGGGAAAACAATGCCCATGGTCCCCAAGGGAACATGAGACAGCAGGCAATATGGCAAGCATCAGCAGCAGGCTGGCCAGAGGACATGTCATTGGCAGTAAAAATGCAGTGCACAATGGGCAGTGCCTTTATAACTGGAGTGTGTGGACCACTACCCCCTTCACAGTGTCTAGGGAACATTACCTAAAACACATACTTGGGCATAAGTGTGACTACAGTATCCTGCAGGATTTCCTCCATGCTGTAGCACACTTCTACATGTTGTAGTTACATAAGTATGTACTGTACACTGAGCACAACACTCACTAATTCTTCTGCCATCATTCATTTGGTTATTAAACTTGTAAGCATGACAGGGTGTGCTTCCCTTTGCCCACAGGGAATTTGCAAATAGCCATATTTCTCTGCAGCTGAATGTCACTTCAGCCATGTGTCCCCATTCAAATGTATCACAGGGAAATGTTTCGCTGCCTAGGTGACTGAACCCATGTGTCTGTGTGTGAAAAAAATCAGATATTCAAGTGTCTGTGTCAGATACTTGGAACTGGGACACAATGCTTCAAGGTGGATCTTATTTGGGGTCTGGAGAGATACAAAGAGTCCAGTCCCAGATCTGGAGTGTGTTCCCTGTGTGCTCTTGGGGGAAACTGTGTTTGATGCAGAGAGCTGCATCTGAAATATTGTATAAATCTATTCCTGTTTTTAGTGACTGTCTCTCACAGCAGTGGAGAGGACTGGGGCGCCTTGACTATTGGCAAGAGGTAAAAAGGGGCCTTCACAACCACTGCTAACATTTTCTTGGACATATTCAAAACAAAATTAACACATTTCTTAAAATTACTACAAGAAAGACTTATTTTCTTTTCTAGAATATCTTTTAAACTCTCACTCCATTAATTAATAAAACTAGAGCAGTTACTTGATGTTCACAGGTTCATAGGGTCACAGGCATGTACTAGGCTTATGACAACTGGGACCTTTTTAAACCTGGTCATTCATCCCAAATCTCTGACAAGTTCTGATACCCTAAGTAGTGTAAGCAGGGGCCTGGGAAATGAAACATTTGCAGGCTGCTGTGTACATTAGAGACATAGGTGCCAGACCAGGGGTGAATCTCCCATTCCCCATCCAGTTGTCCAAGTTACACTTAAATTTGACTAGGGATGAAATCTTTTCTTTTTCACATGGAGCCATACCTGCCTCTCCAGCAGATTTCGTTTATATCACAGGCAAGTTTTAAGTCTTTTGAATGGGTAATTCTGGTGCTGTTTGTTTTGTGGATATGTAGGAAGTCCATCAGGGTGGGAGCTGACAATGCCTGGTATACCAGGCATAGATCTTCCCTCAACAGCTTTTAGGAGACAGAATGAAGGGATAGGACTTTGGGGCAGTCTGCATAGGATATGTTATTTATACCCTGCATTCTTTTAGTGAGCAACTTCTGTGGCTGTTCCAGCTGTTGGATGTGTCTATTTAGGTACATATTAAAGGGACCAATGTACTCAATGATAGGTCTGATGAGTGCTTAATACAATGAGACAAGGACATCCTTGAAACTAGATGCTATACATTTGTTTATAAGTTGCACAACACATAATAATTCCTCATTATTGTAAGTGTATGGTGGCTGAAGGTTAGATTACTGTCGATGTGACTACTGGGTTCCCAAGTCTCTGACTACTGGATCGACTCTTAGGGGTATGTTATCAATATGGTAGTTAACAGGGGTAGCCAGCTTCATGAAGGATAGCATTATGCATATCTTAACATTCAGTTTTAGTCCATAGCTCTGACACCAATTATGTGTCTGTGTCTGCTCTTCCTGGAGAACATTAGTGATGGTGGAAGATTCTATGACTGCTTCTAATTTGCAATTGTCTTCAGATCTGGTCAGCAAGAGACCCTTGACACTAGCCTTGACTTCAGAGAAGTAGATGCCAAAAAGGAGCAGCGCTATCACCTATCCCCAAGAGACTCCATTGGTGACTTGCCTCTTTGTAGAGGTAGATTCAAAAATTATAACTTTTTGTGTCCTATCTGTGAGCCAGTTGGCTATCCACCAGATGGCATAAGGGCTTATATCTAACCTATTGAGTTTGTCAACAACACCCAAGTGGGGTTCTGTGTAAAATGCTTTGTCCAAGTCAAATATGGCTGTGTAAACCACTTTGCCATCAGCCATTGTTTTGGCGATCTTCTCAAAGAAGTCTACCGAGTTGAGTAGGCATGACTTGCCTTTGATGAAACCAGACCGGGTTTGGTCCAGGGTTTCAAAGTTTCTTCTGTCATTATTGATTATTTCCATGACAGCTCTTTCCATGGCTTTGCATATGAGACTAGTGAGACTTATGCGTCTGTAATTTCTAGGGTCCATAGATGGCCACTCTTTATGCAGAGAGATGATGGTTGCCATTCTTCATTCATGACACATTAAATCTGTTTGGAAGCAATGATTAAATAGTGATTCCAGATGGCCTCATATGCCATGTTTCATGCTATATAGAAAGCAACTTGGGATACTATTGGGGGCATAATGCAGTGTTCTTGGCCTTAGAGAGAGCACTGAGGACTTGTTCCATAGTGATAGTTGGTGGAGTTATATTTTTTGATATTTCTTTCCCTCACCCTCCCCTCATTGTTATCAGACCTGCCCTCATTTCACATCTGTGCTGGGTCTACCAGCTCTTCCATGCCCCCCACCCCAGATTTATTCCGGTAAGCTACTGGTACCAGTCACTGATCACAGTCAATGGGGCTCAGCATGTCTGTGCCTCCATCTAGGTAGGGACTTATTGAACTACCCTGTGTCCCCCACTCCCCTTGTTGCAATGTAGTATAGCCCTGAAGAGGTGTGGTGGGGCTCTGTGGTGCATCACCCACCTCCATGGCAGCTCAGCCAGCTCCACTGCCCCCTCTTAACATGGTTCCTCTGACATCCTCCCTGGTCTCCACCAGTGATTGTTGTCTAAAAATGCCCATGCACCCCCCCCCCCCTTCCAGGATGGGTGCACTCATCTCTCGCTGCTACATCATCAGTCATCCAAGATGCTAACTGAAAGTACAGTTGTGTATACTTACCATAGATGTAGATGTTTGAGTGTATTCACTTTTGCAGTCCTAACTTGTGAGATTTCCCACCATGGAAGCCCTTGGCTGGCCAAACTACCAGAGAAAAATTTCCCTCCTCTAGGAGCTGGCGGATGACCTATTCAATGTCACTACACTTGGGTATAAGGGGAGTCGGCTGGCACCATGGCCTCCATAATTTTCTTGCCCCTAAAGTTAGGAGCCCCCGAAGGGACCCTGCAGTCAAGGGTCTGGAACCTTGATACCCAGGAAAAGGAAAGTTAGAAAGAGGGTTAACCTGACTGAGAAGGAAATTGTCCCAGCCTACCCTGTGAGCTAGGGGGTGAAGGAGGGAAAGAACACTGCAACAGTGAATACACTCAAACATCTACATTTATGGTAAGTATATACAACTGTACTATGTTCTTTGTGTTTCACTGTTGCAGTCCTAACTTGTTGCAGTCCTAACTTGTGGGAGGATTCCCAAAGTTGAAAAGAAGGTAGATGGAAGATTAAGGAGAGGTGTGGATGCCATGCAAGATGGCAGTGGCAAATCATGCTCTTGACTTGGAGTAGGCAGAAAGGTGGTAATGTTTGGTAAATGTATGCAGTGAAGACTAAGTTGTAGCCTTCAAAATGTCTTTCATGGGCATCCCTTTAAGAAAAGCAGTAGAGGTAGCAGTAGCCCTGGTGGAATGTGTCCACACAGCATCAGGGGGTTTCTTACCATGATGGCTGTAACAGAAGGAAATACAGTAGGAGATTCATTTTGAGATGGCTTGCTTAGAAACTGCTTTCCCCTCAGAGCTAGTGCAAAGGCCATAAATAGTTGGCCTGGTTTTCTGATAGTCTTGGTTCTGTCTAAGAAGTGACAGAGCTGCCTATGTATATCTAAGGAATGGAGTAGCCTTCTCCCCTTGTTTTGGGAGTTGGGGAAAAAGTAGAAAAATGTATGGCTTGATTTAAGAATGTCTCTGTCACCACATTGGGCATAAAGGAGAGGATAGTCTTGAGTGAGACTCTGTCTGGGTGGAAGATGAGAAATGGTTCCACAGACATGAGGGCCTGAAGCTCAGAACCTTTCGAGCAGAGGTGATAGCTAATAAGAGGACAGTCTTCCATGCCAAAAATTTCAGAGGAAGCAGCTGATTTGAATAGTGAAAAGGTATTTTTTTCCAACACAAAACTGAGCTCTCGGGGTACAACAGGAGAATTGGTCCCCCCCTGCTTGTTTATGGATCACATAACTGTAGTACTGTCTGTACTACTAGTACTCCTGGCTTCCATTTCTCTTGGAAGGCTAACAAGCCATTTTTGACCGCCGTAAGTTCTTCGAGAATTATGTGTTTGAGTCTAAATTTAGATACCCAGTTTCCTTGAGTCTGGAGACAGTGGAAGTGGGCTCCTCAGGCTACTTCTGATGCATCTGTTGTCAGAGTTTGTCCCTGAGGGGTGAATCTGAAGGGGAGACTCGGGTTAAGGTAGTAAGCCTGAGTCCACCAGGCAAACTCCTTTCTGAGGCAAAGAATCAGTTGTATCTTGGCTGTGAGAGGCTCTGAATGTTGACACCACAAAATTCTTGAGGTACCATTGTAGTTTCCTCATGTGCAGTCTGGCCAGGGGAATCATGAGGATGCAAGAGACCATGTAACCCAAGGCCTTGAGGTACTCTCTGGCTGTGAGGTAATCCAGGTAATCCCTGACCATGATATTTTTGAAGTACAGGGTCAGGAAGAAGACCTTGTCCAGGGATAAGAAGGCCTTCTGGAAAGCCAAATCCAGTAGGATCCCTAGGAACAGAATCCTGGTTGAGGGGGTCTGTTTGAGATTTCTGTGTGTTGATGATGAACCCCATGGAGATTAAAAGTTCTGGGAGAACAACATGCCCGATTTGAATTTTTTCAGGTTTGTTACCTATTTAAAACAGTCATCCAAATAAGGGTAAATCTGGACCCCTTTTGTTCTGCAGAAGGCTATCAGTGTAGCTAGGTATTTTGTGAAGACCCTTGGAGCAGTAGACAAGCCAAAGGACAGAGCACAGAATTCATAGTGCCTGCTACCTGCTCCGAAGTGTAAGAAGCTTCTGTGTGTTTTGTCTATGGGAATATGCAGGTATGTATCTTTTAGGTGCAGGGTAACCATGAAAGCATTTGGAGAGATCATTAGCAGAAGTTTTTGAAGGGTTAGCATCTTGAATTTTGGAACCTGCAGGAATTGGTTGAGTCTTGACAGGTCCAGTACTGACCACCATGTGCCTTCTTTTCTGGGTACCAGAAATCTGGAGTAAAATCTTCTTCTTTTTAAGTGTTCTGGTATGGGTTGCACTGAGCTCTGAGTGCATAACAACTCTTATCTGTCTCAATGCCTCTGATCTTTTGTTTGTTGGAATGTCTGGGAAGGCTGAGGGTTTCAATGATTGCTTGAATTTGAGTTTGTAACCCTTTGATATAATGTTTAGCACCCACTGGTCTGTAGTGATGAGAGCCTGGGTTTTGTGATACTAAAGCCATGTGTTTGTCTCTCTTTTTCATGAGATTATAATTAGATGTTCTTGGTGAACATTTCCACTCACAACTACTCTGAAAATAGGACTCGTTGCACAAGTCATAACTCAATTGTCACAAATTTTTCAGAGCATTCCTGATTTTGTCTTATATTTTTCACCTGTACCTTGTAAAATGCTTGATTTTATTTCTGGTAAATCACTGTAGATTATAATCAGTTATTAATGATGGACATTAGAGTTTTATACTTATTCAGAAAATGCATGTTGATGTAAAACTGGTTGTTCTATTACCTTTTTGAGTGAATTAGAATAATATAAAAAAAAATCCTCCATTTTGAGCCATTGCCCTCCAATACTTTTTTGCTTTGTGAAGAAGTCTTCAGCATAGAAGCTGAGAGGTATGTCACTGGTAACCATTTTCTTCCTCATCCAGAAAAGGAAGACTGCCATTAGATACATATTCTATCACCTCTCTAGCTGTGTGTTGAATTAAGTGTGGTTGTTGTGGTGTATTCAATGGACTGTGTTATCTTGCCGTAGTTAGTGTTCTGTGGGGAGACAGGAAGTTGTTGCATTGCATTGCATGTATGTTGGCCGGTCAATAAAGCTTGGAGTTGGTACCAACTGCACAAGGTAAAAGAACACGACATGGTGTCAGAAGTGGGATCTGAACCCACGCCTCCATTCGGAGACCAGAGAACTGAATGAGACTGTTGATGCTTTAACATTGCAATTATGGGACATTACATGAGACTGTCAGAGCGGATGCAGATGGAAAAAGAGTTGGACTTAGAGAGGGCTGTAAATATGGCCAGACAGTCGGAGGGTGACAGTCCTTGCAGTATAATGTGCAGTCACCACGCAAAGAGTAAAGGCGCCCAGTCTCGCTATGTTCCAGGTGTGGGGGGCCTTTTCACCATAGACTCCTATGCCCCGCGACTGTTGCAAGATGTCGCTTGTGTGGGATGAAGGGCCATTACCAGCGGGTTTGCCGACAGTCCAAGGCAGTGCAGAGTATTGAAGAAGATGAGGAGCCGGGGGAGCGTGATGAACAGGGGTTCTTCCTTGGCTCTGTCTCTTCCGGGAACCATTCTTGGATTGTGGAAGTGCAAAGCCAGAGCCTGTCAGACCGTTTGGTGGCCTGGGCTTAGCCAACAGATAAATGACATGGTTTTAAGATGCAGGACGTGCATCTCAGAGAGAAGGAATCCTCCTGAGCCCCTCCTCCCAACAGCATACCCTGACCGCCCATGGCAAAGACTTGTTTGAATTGAAAGGACAGACTTACCTCCTTGTCGTAGACTACTTCTCCAGGTTTCTCGAGATTGCATTGTTGAACCCTACCACATCCAATGAGGTCATTAGCCACCTGAAATCTTTTTTTGCTCGCCATGGTATCCCAGAGGTACTTGTGTCCGACAATGGACCTCAGTTTTCAGGTCAGTCTTATGGCTTTGATCACGCTACAAGCAGCCCCAGGTTCCTGAAGAACCTGCTAAAAAAGTACAGATCCTGCAGAATGGGTATAGCCAACTCCTTATGGCCCCACAGTTGGACCAATGTGTTGCCTGGAGACCAGGTGTGGGTGACAGACCTGAAGACCCCAGGTATGGTAGATCAAAACCATTGCGAGGTCTTTCAAGGTCATTTGATTCCCTTATCTGAGCCTGACTGTGAATCAAACCAAGATCGAAGAGGCCTTGCCATCTTGCAATGGCCTTCCCACCAGATCTGGAAGAGTCAGGAATAACAATGTCTTGGGGGTTTATAGTAATCCGAATGTGGCTAAGTGAGCATTTGGTGTCCATGTACCAAGTTGTAGTGAAGTGGGAGAATTGAATAGATCTGGGGTTGGTGCTTGGAAAGGGAGATGTGGTGTATTCAATGGACTGTGTTATCTTGCCGTAGTTAGTGTTCTGTGGGGCATATATAAAGGACAGGAAGTTGTTGCATTGCATGTATGTTGGCCGGTCAATAAAGCTTGGAGTTGGTACCAACTGCACAGGTAAATTGTAAATCCAGATAACCATTACTATAGACAGAAATACAACAGCTTCTCTAATGGGCTGACTCAGAGCATTGTTTATTTTATGTTTTAAATTCCTCCTACTGATTCTCTGTCATATCTTCTCCTTTAACTCCCATCTCCCTTACAGGGTTGCACATGACTTGGATGAACTAAAAATGGCTGCCAGTTTATATATTTCACTCCTGATATGTGTAATAATACCAGTGCCTACACACTTGGTTCTGCTGTTTATTTGCAATCTGACCTTGTCCTTGTATCACTGTGTAACTATGTTACTGGCTACCGTCCAACTATCTTCTCACTTGCAAGGGAAACGTGCCCTGATATCTGTAGCTACTGCTATACCCTCTCCAGCAAGGTTAATAAGATCACTTAAGCTTCTCTAAGTAACCATGTAGCTTCTTGGATTCATTCTTGAACCTTGGCCACCAGCACCATAGCTGCATATGCTCCTCTGTGAGTCTCAGTTAAGGCTGTGACTGAGATTCATAAACAGCCTCCTGACAAAGAACAGAAGCCTTCACTACATGCAACATGATCAATGGTAGTTTAATGAAGAAGAAGTAGAATCCACTGAATTCTAATGTCCCTTTGTCTGAATTAAGATAACCTATGATATGCTGTACAGTATAGTAAATTCCCTGTGCTGAGCTGCTTGGTCATGTCTTGTGTCATAGAATGATTTACCAACAGTACTGTTCCTGAAGCTCATAAGCGTATTGCTTAGAATAGAATGTGTAGGAGAATCAGACTGCAGCTGCCGCATATATCCATACAACCCTAACAATATTTCCAGCATAGGGCTGTCAACACAAACTAGGTAGGATGTGCTGATAGTGCTGATATTAAATATGCTGTATGACAGTGCCTACCAACAGCCTGGACATCCTGTACAGAGCACCTTGTTTCATAACTCTTGTCTTATTGCAAGTACCAGCTGTATAGCCTATTCTGTTTTATATGCTTATGTTCATGGATGGTCCATCCATTATAGCTCAAAGCCACTTTGCAAGCCATTCGGGACTCCCATCAGCACTTGCAAAAGAGGCAATTGTATACTTCCTTTAGACGACAGTCACTGTATGAAAAAATCTGGTAGAAAACATAGTTTGCATCCTTTTTTCTAAAGATTCTCTGTTTCTGCATTGCCATCGTTTTGTACCTTATACAGTGAGTAAACTAGCAACTCTCCCAGAATTTTGATATGTGTTTTTATCATGTCAAGAAGTCCATTTAGCTCACAGCTATGCATCTTTAGCAAAGTAAGCACAGCGAAACTTCAGTCACAAATACCCCAAAAATCCAGTGCAATCAGTGAGTATTTACTTGTTGACTGTTAATATTTGTCCAGAAAGCTTCATATTTAACATCTAAGATTGTGTGTGTGTGTGTGTGTGTGTGTGTGTGTGTGTGTGTGTGTGTGTGTGTGTGTCTTTTTCTGTGTGTCTTTTGGCATGTGTGCACTTGTGATAAAGCCTGGCACAGTGATGAGCAGTGCTGCCTCACAGCACTTGGTTCCGCAGTTCAGATCTCAGCTGCAGTACCATCTTTATGGAGTTTGCACGGTTCTTCTGAGTTCATCTGGGTTTTTGCCAGGTGCCTCAGGCTCATTACACATGCCAAAGGCAGGCTATAGGTGAATTAGAGATTGCCCAAATTGCCTATAGGTATTTACAAACAACTCAGTGGGTCTGGGCATCCTGGAATGAGGTGACAGAATATCTAGCATTACTTTCTCTGCCTTGCATTTGAAGATTCTGGAGATAGGCTCCACTTCCCCATAGTTATGGCATGCCATAAGCAGATAATCAAAGAATGTATGAATGACTATATTACATATGTAGAAAAAAGACTGTCAAAAACAAAGCATGAGTGAAACCTTAAAAGGGTCTATATCACGTTGTCGAAGTTTTACAACTTTGAATGCTATATGGTCGAACCCATATGTTCGAAGTTGTAAACCTTCGAAAACTTAAAAAAAAAAATAATAAATAAATTACCTGGTGGTTGTAAGCAGGGGGTCAAGCCAGCCTGCACCGTCCACACCCCCGGTCTTTAAATATACCAACTCCAGGACTGCACTACTATGCAGTACAGTGTGGAAAGGGAAGATTTGTCTTTACTACACTGTAGTGTGATGTCAGAGTTGGTATATTTAAAGAGCATGGGGTGTGGGTGGTGCAGGGGTGCTTGCCTCCCCTGCTTACAACCATCAGGTGCGTTTTTATTATTATTTTTTTTTTTTTGAAGTTTTTGAAGTATTACAACTTCGAACATATGAGTTTGACCATATAGCATTCGAAGTTGTAAAACTTCGACAACGTGATATAGACCCACCTTAAAATAGTAGGCCAATGATACTGCAGAGAGCCATGTTATAAAACCATTCACCAAGCAATGGCAACACCAGCATCAAGGAAATGCACTTATTAGTATTCAGCCATTAAAAGACAGATTTGTAGCACAAAAAAACATATTATTAAAAAATAGGACAAAAACAATTAAAATGCTACCCAAGTGCAACAGCTGTTACAGTGAGCTTCTTTGTCATTGTATTCTGTGACATCCTTGAGATATAGCCAAGAAAGTTTTCACTTTTGCGTGATAAAGAAACTTGGCTCCTCCACTGCTGATGTAAATAATACTATGCTCTTGTTACGTCCTGATTAGCCCCAACATATAAAGAATACTCCTCTACCTTTACAGCACAATTTGTACCACTCATTTGACAGCATCAGCTTTGACACATTACTATAGCAAACACACCAACAAATTTCTATAATGCACCGCAAGGATGTATGCACTGGTTATCCTGCAGGTTAAGAATGAAGATATCTAGTAGGAGACAAAAGAAGGGTGTAGCTTGGGGGTTATGATACCACGACAGTGTGAGCAGAGGCAGAAAAATTATAGATAAAGAAGGAGGAAGACTAGAGTAGGTGCATTCATTATGGGCAGGTAAATATATTGAGGTGCCAGGAACAACGGTAAGAAAGCAAGATGGAGGAATAAGTTGAAATGGGATGGCTTCCTCTAGGTGAGTTTTTTGAAAGTGTAATCAAATGCAAACTCAGTCAAAAACAGGTGACTGGCACATTTGATGTATTTGTATTTATTTATTTTTTTTTTGGAACAAAGCTAACTGTGTCATCTATATTTTTGATGCCATTATAATCAGGTTTGGAGTCACTGCAGAATAGGGGTAAGGAGACCTTTTCCTTTCCACTGGGAAGATCATTTTCAATTAACCAACTTAAACTGCTAGTTTAGTTTGCTCATTTGGCTATTAGACAATTAACTTGCTGTCTGCCAGTGGGTTATATATAACTAAAGGTTAGAGGCAGTGTGGTAGATGATGGTATTGAATAGATAGTACAGGATAAGTAGTACTGAAGGCAGTAGAACATGAAAAGAGACAAACAGTGTCATTTATTACATTTTGCTGATGGCAAACCTCTCATGTCTCCTAGTTGTCAGAACACATGATACTATCACACATCACCATCTAACGCTGTGCCCATGTATGCTGAAGTAATAATTAAAATCCCTTCTAAACCATCTAGGCCTCCCACGCAATGCACTAAGACGCTTAAGCCTCAGCAAGATTCTAACACCTCATCACTGTACTCACAGCAACACCAACAGCTAACAAGGCTCTAATAATACTTCCAGATGATACTGCAAACAAGTGACATGTAAGCTGCATTCCTAACCCCTTAATGCTGCCTGAGCATGTTATCTCACATGGTAATGCCCTAGTCAGTCAAATACATTGCTATACCACTCACAATACTCAGCAAACATGCAGTGACAGTAAGGTGTCTCTCAGGTGCCAGAAGTCAAGATATCACCAGTGCACTTAGATCCCTTTACCTCAGGTATGCAAATGAACAGTGCACTTAGATCTCTTTGCCCCAGGTACCCAAATGACCAGTGCACTTAGATTCCTTTGTCCCAGGTATGTAAATGATTTGGTTATTGTTCATATGGGAATGAACATCCTTAGACGTTCTATCTTGGAAGGTATGAAAAAAGACATGGTTGAGAGCTTCCTGTGTGTATTTCTGGAGCTGGAGAGAAAATAATTATGAGCAGTATCTTGCCATCACCATGAATGATGCCACAACTGAAACAAATATTAATTGACTTCAATTACTGGATTAATAACTGGTATCATTCTAGGCGGATCGATTGAATGAGTGACAGCTTGGATGAAGAAGGTACACAGTCCTGCTTGCTTCACCAGGGATGGCCTTCATTTTTCTCCTCAGAGCTTCTGCATATTGGCTAAGACATTCTCTGTCCTCACAGTGTTTTTTTTCAGCAGATTCAGTTTTCTGCACACACCATCCTAACAAATCCCAGTCAGCCCCATTTCAATGTAGCACTGTAAAATACTAGCATTTTAAACAAGAAAATGCTGACCCTTGAGAATTTCCTGATCTATAAAAGGATACACATTTTTACAATTAAAAAAACAGGTTCCAATACATTGACAACACTCCTTTATCGGGATTTAATGCCTATCACTTGTTCAGATCCCCATTCCCCCACATACATCTCAACTGTCCAGATTTTTGCCTCATACTTTTGGTTTGTTTCTCATAAATTACTGTTTTCTAACTAATCATTGAACTGAAGTCAGAAAATAATGGTAGAGATGTCAGTTTCAGACTTCATAGCCTTCAGAAGTTCATGCTAATGCAAAACCTATTATTCTAAAAATTTTCTAAGCTTGTAAGAGAAATATTTAAAAATTGTCCTTAATTTTGGACCTTTGCCCCCCATTCTTTACGGCTTTGTCCTGATTTCTTACTGTAAGAGATTGAGAGGTATGCTCCCCTACAGTAGGACGGTTGCATGTCCAGGTGAGGAGTGTCATTCATAATCTCATCACCTCATGGCTAATAAAGCAGAATAACCACCTAGAAGCCCTGCATATCCTGGTATCTAGAAAACATGTCCACATAATGTTGCACCTGTCATATCACTACTAATTATAGACCCCCTGCCATGTCTGCTACAGCCCATGACACCTACTTAAACAAATAAGTCCTTACCTTTTGAAGCCAGCACATAGGGAGATTTCAACTACCTGTCTATAAATTGGCAAACATATATCACAAACAACAAAAACTCATAGAGGTTCCAAGACATCATAGGCACTAACTCTCTGGAACAGCTAGTATCCTGTCCCACTAGTGGTTCAAATCTACTTGACATCATTCTTAAAATACTAACATGACTATGCCCCACATCAAAAGATGCCCAAGTCAGACCAACATGTTGTCCTTTATTCCATTAGGTCCCTACCTAAGATGCCCACCAATCCTATTTTCTTCTGGAAATTCTCCAGAGCCCATCTTCTAACACTATCTGATGACCTAAAGTGATATAAAAAAAACCTCTCCATCCTATGGGGACTCCATAGCAAATGTGCCACTGATACCACTGATTTTTACTCCTACATGTAGTCCAGCATTGAAGCATCTGTCTTTATCTGTTGCAAATACAATGGCACATTTAGAAAACAAAAACACTACAGTGACTATGTCTGTTAGTAGAGAGGACTAAGGCTCCAATCTATTATTACTTTGCTTCCTGTCATCAATAGAGTACAGGGTTTGAGTCCTTCCACCTCCCTTTTCCAACAGTGTAACTTGCAGCAAGTCACATAACCAGACAATGTCCTTAATAGCTGGTGCCTTGCCCAGTGGCATACTCAGTTAGCAAATGGATAAAGCAATACAGTATCAACCAGTTACAATAAAAGGGAAAAAAAATGTTGTCCCTAAGTAATAAACTTAAGCTACTCCATGCTAGAAGTGGCCTCAAAAAGAAGAGTAAAATAAAATACTGAAACATAAGATCAACAACTGCAAAGTCAAGTGTAAAATAAATTTTGCCACCTCATCCAAAGATGGCTACAAAGCCTTCTTTAAACAATGTCAGTAATCTTAGGAACAATACTCAACAATGTGCTGAGTTGGCAGGGTTTGTGATGCAGCAGGTAGATCATTTACTTTTGGTGCAGAAGGTTGTGGGTTGTATTCCTTTACCAAGTAGATGGATTGTTGGCAGTGCAGTGCAGCATAAGGTGAGTACTGCACTCCTGAGTATGTTATCTTTCAGGTAAGGCATTTGTAAAATATACCATGGTGCATATTAAAAAGAGTAGTTTTTTTTTTTTATTTGTATACATATATACAATTTATATGTTTACATATTTACATATTTTAACATCAATCAGTACATTAATATTCCCATTTTAAGTATCCCCCCACTTTTTAACTCACAACCAAAACCATATTTTTTCCAGTATTTTTGCCAAAGTCCATTTTCCATTGTATTTCATTTCATTAAAGGAAAACTCCACCCATGAAGTAAAAAAAAAACATTTTTTTCACTCTATCTTTGTTTCCTGGCCTATTTTAACACCTCAAAATCACTCCAAGTGCTTTATTTGTAATTTTAGCCTGTTTTCCACAACATGGCTACCAATGGGGCTTGATGTATCAACGTGATCTTGTACTCCCTCAAGCCTTTTTCTTTCCCATAATACTTTGTATGACTCATGCCAGACATAAGAAAGTAACTTTGAATTCCCATGCCGTTGACATATAATAGGATTTGGAAGGGTCACTGTTATTTTCTTTACCTTTTGTAAAAGGACTGCTTCTTTTCTGTCTCTAATCACCCTCATTTATGTTTGGCTCAGACCTTGATTTACACTATACTTGGAAATTATCCAGCTACAGACAGAAAAGTAACTAAGTTGCAGGTCTTTATTCAGTCTACTTTCTTTTTTTCATCACCCCACCCCCCAAAAAAGTTTTCCATAGCCTGACCAGTTTCAAAAAACAAGTCACAAAATGTTAATTAAAATGAAAGTTCTTACCTCTTCAACTTTTACTCCCAGAGGTGCAATAACATTGTCCCATACCTCATATCTGTCCAGGCCTTTTTCTTTCTCACTGCTTACCTAAACAACATATTTTATCTTTATTTCCTTCATCTCTACCTTTTCCTTAGCTCATTCTTCCACTGTTTGAGCATTGGACTTTTTTTCTGGAACCTTATCTGGCTGTTTTTCCTTTTCTTTTTCTCCCTCTTCTATTTTTCCATAATGTCACTCCAAGATACAGCAGTTCCACTTTCTGTCTCACTCTGATTATTTAACTCCTCCAGATACTCATCACAGAACCCTCCTGATTGGAGGGTTGAAATAACACATTTTCTACAGTTTCTGACATTCCAGATTTTTCTAGAAATTTTCTTCTTAATCCATCTCCACCACTGCATTTAACTCCATCTCATTCCTGATCTCCCCACAAACAGCAGACATTTTTGCTCCCACATCATCTGAAAACATTTCTTGTAGTGACTCTATCTTTTTTTTCTTCATTTTCAACACATTTAACTCCAAATTGCCTTGACTCTCAGCAGCTATGGTTTCTCCCTGTTCCTCCTGGCTGCCTCCACAGGAAACAGGAAATCAGGATGTGTAACACCCAATATCTTCCTCTGACTAGCAAGAGTAGGGGAAGCTCCAAAATGTCCTGACCAAATTTCCACTAGTAGTATAAATACCACCTTGGATCTCCCCTGGCTACTAGATTAGTAAGAGTAACCCAATTAACAAAGGATAAATAAATCTTCATTGGTATTACCTGTTCTGACAGGAAGATATCATTAATATATTAGGAGAAATTTTAGTTCAGACATCTTCACTTTTTCTCTCTCTGTTCCTACCTTCGCTCAGTTTAGTGTATACTACTGCCTAGAATTACCTCAAAGCATTTCTTAAAACACTCCCCAAAATCAAAAACATTAGGTCTATGAGTCCAGAAAAACATACCAAGAAGTCTCCTCCTTAAAATACTGCCCCAGCAGTTACCTCTTAAATCTATTCAGTCTTTGTTTCTCCAATTCCCCTCTATAAGGGTGACCTTACCTCTGACCCAGACAACTATAGACCAATTAGCATTACCAGCATCATTTGCAAAGTAATGTAATGCATCAGTAATGATCTAATAAACAGTGAAACTGGCAGCCTGTAAGACCATGATCCTAATGAATTTGACTTTGTGAAAGCTATGTCATTTTCCTAAATCTGGTGAATTTCTTTGAAAAAGTCACTGAATCACTGAATGCAGCAAATCAATGCATTCTACCTGCATTTAACTAAAGTCTTTAAGACTACCCCACACTCCAGCATTATTAGGAAACTGAACAAATTAAATGTTAAGCATTATGTAATTCTCTGGACAGCAAACTGGCTATCAGACAGTACCTATACAGTCATGGTTACAGGCACACTTTCCTCAAAAAGACAGGTCACCAGTGGCATTTTACAAGGGTCTGTTTTGGTGCCACTGTTTTTTGACATATACTTTATGAATGTCCAAGCTGACATTGGGGGTAACAAGCTGACTATGCTTGCTGATGTATGCAGGTTTATTGTTGTCATTAACTTACTAGAATAGAAACATATCTTCCAAAAGACCTAACAAATACAAACTCTGAGAATCAGAACCATGGTCTTGAGATCAATGCAGATAAATGCAGTATTGCTCTCTTTGGGAAACAAAAACACCCCTGCAACTACTCATAAGTAACATACCTTTCAAAACAGATACTGTTATAAGAGTTGCACTTACATTCATGCATAAAAAACTCTCTTTTCACCATATTGTATCAACTATCATTATGAAATCCTTTTACCTAGTGCAGATAACAACTAAACTCATACCCCACAAGTCCAAGGAAGTTATTTTCCCCATCTTCTCTTCCATTATCAAAACTAGAGTGGAATAGAGTATCATGGAATGGAATCTAATATAATAATAGAACAGAATAGAATAGAATGTCCTCTTTGGTATGAATCTATCAAAGCACATTGCAACTAGAAAAATAAAGAAGTTATGTCTTACCCTAACGTTCCATCTGTATTGTTGAGCCTCATTCAGTCATTACGCATGGGTATCGGTTCTGACCTCAGAACCGAGCCGGCCATTTTCCAAGCTCGTGTCAGCTTCAAACTCTCAAGCTAAACTCTTTCCCACAATTCCCCTCTCCCTGTTACCTCAGATTGAGTTTGCAAGTCAAAGAAGGTAGAGGCTACCTCTGGTCAAATAACCTAAGAGAACTGGATGGTGAAATCCACTAGAAGCCACAGGAGGGGGAAGGAGGGAGGGTCGTAATGACTGAATGAGGATCAACAATACAGATGGAATGTTATGGTAAGACATAACTTCTTTATCTGATATTGTTAATCCTTGTTCATTCTTTATGCTTGGGACAGAGTCCCCAGCTACCTCTATTCCTGGGAGGCTCTCATGGAAGGACAGTTCTGAGCACCATAGAACCAAAAGATGCTCTTCCCCTGGAGGCCAAGTCCAATTTGTAATGATTGATGAAGGTAGGAGGCATAGCCCAAGCTGCAGCTGCACAGATGTCATGTAAAGAAGCTCTGGCATGGAAGGCAGCAGAAGTTGCCACCGACCTTGTTGAATGAGCTTTCATGGTAGTAGGCAATGAGATATTACGTTGTGTGTAAATAAAGGTCACACAGTCCTTCAACCATCTAGCTAATGTGACCTTAGCAACAGCAGATCCTAATCTAGGTCTGGAAAACGCCAAAAATAACTGGTCAGATTTACGAAAGGAACTAGTCCTGTTTAAGTAAAAACGGATTTGCCTGTGGATATCTAAGGTATGTAGGCAATACCCTCCTCTGTTTGAATGATTGGGAAAGAAAACTGGCAATTCAATGGCTTGATTAATGGACATTTCAGAGATCACTTTAGGCAGAAATGACAGATTAGTTCTCAGAGACACTATATCTATGAAAAATCAAGTATGGACTTTTGATACATAAAGCTTGAAGCTCTGAAATACATCTGGCAGAAGTAATGGCGATCAAAAACAAGGTTTTCCATGACAAATGCTTGAGGTTGCAAGAAGAGGCTGGTCCGAAGGGTGGCATTGTCAGAGCTTGTAGAACTAATGATAAATCCCATGGTTGAACAGGTTCTCTAAAAGGTGGCTTCAGATGATTTACACCTTTTATGAAAGTCTTGCACAATTTGTGGGACATAAGAGAGAAATCTTGGACACCCTCATGGAAATTAGAAATTACAGCCAAATGAACTCTAATGGTAGAGGCCAATAGATATGATTGGAAAAGGTCGGCCAGATAGTCTAATATTATCGAAACTGGTGCTGAGAAGGGATCTACTTGTTTATCTTTCAGCCAACAGGTCAATCTTTTCCACTTGCTCAGATAAGTAATTCTAGTGGAAGACTTATGAGATGCAATGAGAATGTAAAGAAAGGTCATTCTGCTGGCAATCAAGGGAATTGGAGTAGCCAATCTGTGAGCTTCAAGCTGTTCAAGTTGGGATGAATCAGGTTCTGTGGATGTGAGATCAACTCCGGGGTTGGATGGAGAATCCATGGTCGATCTAGTAGGTGAGGCCAAAAAAGGGGAACCAAATCTGTCAAGGCCAATATGGTGCTATGAGGATCACCTTACTCTTCAACCGACGGGCTTTTTTCAGAAACTGGGAAATGAGGGGAAAGGGTGGGAATGCGTAAAGAAGACCCGAGGGCCAATCGTGGACTAGAGCGTCTCTGGGTGACTGTCCTGGAGGGGGAATCAGGGCAAAGTAGTTGCTGCATTTGTAGTTTGTCGGGGATGCAAAGAGGTCACAGCAAGGACGGCCCCAGCAGTGGAAGATCTCTGCCACTATCAAGTGATTCAGGGACCACTCATGAGGTTGAAGAATGCACCTGCTGAGTCTGTCTGCTATCATGTTGGAACTCCTGGGAATGTGCGTTGCTAGAAGAAAATGGTTGGTAGCCATCGCCCATTGCCATATCCTCATGGCCTCTCGACAAAGGGGGTAAGATTTGGTTCCACCTTGCTTGTTGATGTAACAGACCACCGCCATGTTGTCTGATTGAATCGCAATTGTCCCAGGTGGCAGCAGGGGATGGAATGCTTGCAACGCCAGAAGCACTGCCCTCAGCTCTAGAACATTTTTATGCAGATGGGCCTCCAGTTCGGACCAAGTGCCTTGGACTGTCTGTCCCTGACATAGCCCCACCACCCCATCAGGGAGGCATCAGTGGTCACTGTGGCCTTGGGTTGCTGGGGGGAGAAGGGGCAAGACCATTGTGACAGATTGTGTGTCATCCACCAATTTAAATCCTGTTTGCACCTGTGGGTTACTCGAATCATGGCTGAAAGAGGATGCTGAAAGGGATACCACTGGGTGAGCAGTAGCCATTGTAGAAGCTTCATGTGAAACCTGACCAGGGGGACAATGGTGATGGAGACTGCCATGGAACCCAACAGCTGTAGAACTGAGTGAGCCGTGGATTTCTCCCTTGAAAGGATTGGAATCAGTTGTTGCTTTATCCTTAAAATTCTGTGCTCTGGAATGGCAGCTCTGCAGTTCTTTGTGTCCAAGATAACCCCTATGAATTCTGTCGACTGAGATGGGGTGAGATTGGATTTTTGCCAGTTTATGGTTATTCCTAGCCTTTGTGCAGTGAGGAGAAGAGTATGCCAGGGCTTCTTCCAGTAGATGTCTGGTGGGGTGGAGATGAGCCAGTCGTCTAGGTATGGAAACACCTGGAATCCTTGAAGTCACAAGTGAGCTGTGACAACTGCCATGCACTTTGTGAACACTCTGGGGGCTGTAGAGAGTCCGAAGGGCAGTACTCTGAACTGGTAGTGACTGGCTCCCGCACAGAAGCACAGAAATCTTCTTGATGGCCTGCCCACTTTTATGTGGTAGTACGCATCTTGAAGATCTATCGAGCACAAACAATCATCTTTTTCCAAAAGCAGGAGGATAGACTGGATCGTGACCATCTGGATTTTTTGTACTCCCACAAACTTGTTCAATACACTGAGATCCAAAATTGGTCTCCAGTCCCCTGTTTTCTTTGGCACCAAAAATTGTCTTGAGTATAATCCGGATCCTATCTGGTCTGGAGGGACTATTTGGATGATTCCTTTCTTAGCAGCTTTTCTATCTCTAGTGCTGCTTCTTCCCTTTGACTGGGTGGAACATCGGGAAGGTTTTTTGAAAGGACGGGACAAAGATCGAAGGGGATATGATAACCTCTGGTTATGATCCTTTGTACCCAGGAATCAGTGGTGATGGTTAGCCAGGCAGAACGGTACAAGGAGAAATGACCCCCAATCACCTCCAGAGGAAAGGAGTTGGCCCGCTCTTCAGGAGCGCTGGTAGGGTTGTCCAGGGAAAGAGTCCCTTGAACCCTTGTTACGCAGACCCCTTCTGCCCTGAAAGGAGCGTCTTCACTGTGAGTTTCCCCCTCTGCCTCTAGGGGAGAACTTGGCCTGTGTGTCACGGAAAGGACCCTGAGATTTCTTGAACCATATCTTCCCACTCTTTTGGTTTTGGGAGGAAGCACGTTGAGGGGAGAAATAACAGACACCTACAGCAGAAGGGGGTCTTACCATCCTGTTCACATCTGGCCAGTGTGCTTTTAACTTTGGGTCCAAACAACAAAGAGGCCTCAACGGGAGCGTTAAGAAAGGAAGCCTTAAAGGGTTCTGCAAAATTGCACAAGCGCATCCAGGCATGTCGTCTCAAGACCGCCGCTGAACCCGCTGCTCTAGCTGCTCCTTCTGATGCATGAGATATCAGTCGCATAGAGGAGTTAGATATTGACTCAATGGTGGTCAGCTGAGAGGCCACTTTGTCACGGACCTCATCAGACACGGCACCAGTCTAGGTTTCAGAAAGCTCAGAAATCAGATCCCTTTGAAGCCTGGTAAAGTGTGCCATATAATTCAGGGACCTGATAGTAAAGGTCGCTGATGCAAAGGTGCACTTCCCTATCCTGTCCAGGGCCCAGGACTCTTTGTTAGGTGGATGGACAGTCTGGCTTTCTTCTTCTGCCAGATCCTTTTTTGTTGTGGCCGCCACCACCAAAGCATCCACAGGAAGACCTTTTGACCAATGGGGATCCGTAGCAGGAGGGGACAAAATCTTATCTGGCTTCCAAAAAATAGCTTTGATGTTGTCAGGAGCCTTCCAAGCATGCTGCACAATAAGCCGGACAAGTTCATTGGCAGGTGGAGTAACCCAGGAGGTAAGGGGCCGGGTGCAAAAGGCCTGCAGGAACACAGATTCCACAGAGGTCAGATTAGAGGACTGCCAGTCACCTCTCTGTTTCAGGATTTCGAGAATATCACCAAAGGATACCTCAGAGGGTGACCAAGGGGATCCTTCCCCCTCATCAAAATCTGTGTCTTCAGTGAGGGAATCCTCTGTAGAGTCCATGTGCTTCCTCTTACACTAACTTTTCCGGTGGACTTCCTCAGTGGGAAAAGCTGGGGAAGACAGTGGAAAAGGGGTTTGCTGTGGTAATATGTCCTGAGGCCCTTGCACACTGTGTCCGCTCGGTGTGACTTGTGAAACCAGTGTACCAGAGGAGGGCAGAGGGATAGACAGTCCAGTATCACCAGCAGCAGCAAAAGCCTTCTCCATCAGTTGGAAGGCTGGCCCACCTGAAGAGGAGTGAAAGTCCAGGACAGGGGTCACCCCTCCCCTAAGTGGCTCAGCCTGCCAACCCGGAGTCCCTGGATGGCTGTGGAGCAGCAAATTATGCATGTCACAACTGACATCCGGGGTCAGAGCAAAACTTTCCTGCCATAAAGGCAACTGTGGTTCCTTAGTGAGATCCATAAAGAGAACCGCAGAAGGGGAAGACTGTGCTATATCCATGGACTTCAAAGGCAATGAAGGAGGAGAATAAAAAGGGGTCTTTGGAGATGGGTGATCACCTCCCAAGGAAGGATAGTTCCTGGGGGGTGGGATACCTCTGGCCAAGAGCACCTGATCCACAAGACACAACACATCGTGTTTGGAAAGGCTTCTAGTGGACCTCACGGAGACTAAGGGAGAAACAGGCCTGTCCACAGAAGAGGCAAACTCAGTGCCCATCTCACCAGTCTGCACCGAGAACAACGGTGCCGAGAGAGACTGAACTATGGGTGTCTGCACCGAAGAAGTCATCGGTGCCGAGGTCACGGTCTGCGCCGATACAGGGATCGGTGCCGATGTGGTTGTCGGTACCGAAACTGGAACCGACAAAACTGGAGTCAAAAATAAAGGTGTCGGTTTCAAGTAAGATGTCGGAGCCAACATGGTCAAGGTCTGCGCCGACTGAGTGGTCGATGCCGATACAGTGTTAATAGTCTGAACCGAGGAGCCCCTCAGTGTGTGATAGGGTAAGAGACAACAAAATAGAAACTTT